>NC_133211.1:18657508-18930008 GCF_958299795.1 Porites lutea | reverse complement strand
GACTGAAGTCATACGTGTGACTATAGAATTGGAAGTGCGCGCAGGGCGAGTTCATTTGACATCACATGGATGATATCGGACAAAAATTAATTGCATGACAACAAGTTCAATTACTACTTTATTACGGCCGTTTTGAATTTGCAGAATTCAGTCAGTAGCAATAGTCTATTAATACAGTTATTAGTTTGTTCAAAAGAGAAATCGGGAAAGCTTTTATTAATCTCCTTTTGTATGCAAAACCGACATGATGTGATTTAGAACAAATTGATGCGACTTAGAACAGAAAAGAATTTAGAACATGCATGATGCCATTTGGAACAGATGTGATTTAGAGCAAATTATAGTGTGATTCGTGAATAAGTCACACTGCTGAGAGCCAATCACATTGCCGCGATCACCAGCAAAGTGGATGTAATAAAGGATTTGATGAAGCCGAAACCAGTTGTAAAATTGAACACATTTTAGGCATCCAACTGCTGAATAATTATGAAAGTAATAGATATTTGCAGGAGCAACAGCTGTTTTATTCGGTTTCACTAGTCCACTTCCGGGCAAGTAGATTATTTATAGGCGAGTTCGTATCGTATAGGGAGCTCAAAGCGTAAAGCAATGTTGGGAGTTGAGGCATGTAGACGTTTGACCGGTTTCAGCAAGTCCCAACAACACGCAACGACATGCAAAAGGGTGTGTAAACGAACTCGACATGTAAAATCCAACAATGTCGGGAGTTTGGCCAACAATGCTGCTTCCGTTTGCACTGGGGTTTAAAACGGTATTTTCAAAACAGTTAGTAGTTACATGTAAGTTCTTTTCTGGAGGACTCTTGTAAATAAATACGTATACTCTCTTATAACTGGACAGCTGGAGTGGATCTGTTGTTTGTTAGGTGCGCAATGTCCAACTTTCTACTCTGTGCTTGGTTCTTAGTAATGCTTAGGAAAGCCACTTTTCTAGGTAAACTCGGTACACTAGCTCGGTACAGCCGGTTCACTGAATCTTACCAAACTAAAAAATCCCCTTGCCTGTAAAATTTTTGATACGACGATCTCCCTTATTCTAACATATAACAGTGATAAACATATAACAGGGGTGTGTTTGCCAAACCAGATTTGCCGGTACACTCGGTACAGCCGATACAGCCGGTAAAAGGGAGGAGGATTGTTTGGCATCGACAGTCTTTACTTCATACACTAACTGAAGATGGCATACAACACCTGTTCTGGTGACAGAGAAGATACGCACCAAGGGTAACAATCTGAGGAAAAGGGTCCAAAAAGTTGCTTGGCTGTAGAAAACTATGAAATTGAGTCTCATTGTGCTGCGGGAAATACTAACTAATGCAGACATGACAATTTTTCCATGAAAAAGTTCTTATTGTTCTCGCGAGCTGGCCAATCAGACAGCCGCTTTAGGATCAGGTGCAGGACGACCCATGTAATGCGTCAATAAAGCCGCCGCGAATTTACAAAAACAGCTTTTAAAATTTGAACCAATCAATAATCAAGAGAAGCCAGTGTCTTATTAATAATGTTATAAATGTCATTCGTTGACTTCAAGAAGCTCATGAGAACACTCCGTTTAAGGATTTTGTTTTCAAAATCATTTCAGGTAGAAAGCGCCAAAAACAAGAAAAATTCAAATGAGCTTCACTCTGTCAACTCGTGTGATAATGAATTAATGTTTGCTGAAACTGCAATATTTAATTTTGTTCTTTTAGTTTTGTTTATTTATTTGTTTGTTTGATATTCCTTAAAAGTTTGTTTGTTTGTTTGTTTTGTTATTATTGCTAGCCCTTTTTTGGATGCGCATTAGGCAGGTCTACATGTCATAAAATATATTAGGGGGCCGAGAGAATTCCATTCCACAGTTTTGGTACATAGGTTTGAACAACGACCTGTAACGTATGGATTTAAGTCGAAATTGCACGTAAGGTGTTTAAAATTCATATGACTTCGTGCTGTTGTAATAATGAAAAATTCAAAGCTTTCATGCTTCCTTTCTTTATCTCAGTGAGAAGTAATATTTACCATAGCAAAGTAAGTAAACTTTACCTCCGATGCGGAAAAAAATACACGACGAAAAAGGTAAGCTGTTTTGTCTGCGGTGCACAACTGAATCTAATTATTATGATGCCAGTTTTTTTTTTATCATTCTGTTTTGAAAGAAAATGATTAATTCTTTATTAGGGACGTCACAAATTCCAGCCTTAAACTCGACAGGAAATTTTAAATGGTACCTTAAATTTTTAGGTGGTGCCGGTGAGGGTTAACAATGGGTGGATTATAAAATCTGCTAATAAGGACACAGTGATATATTTTCGTTAACTAAGATTATAGATGTAGACCTGTTTCCATAATTAAACAATAGCAGTGGTTTTGGGTAATTAAAAAAAGACATATTCGTTGCCAATAAAGTTTTTAGTCATTTTGTGTCACGAGAGTGGGTTGCACGTACTGAACAGTGCGCAATTTTAAAAGTTCGAGCCTGAGGTGTCATCTGTATGTGACAGGGGTTCAAGTTTTGAGTGAACTTGCCTGCGAAACACAACTGATCGTCAATTTGCTACTGAGACACTACTGAACGCAGGCATTTATCAGCCATGCATAATCAAGGTATGGTCTTTTACTTACATGTCAACTTTTTCATGTTGAAACAGAGGTTTATAGAGTACATTAACGAGGGGAGAAGAAAAAAAGCTTAGTTTAATTGTCATGGAATGTGTATCTATTTATGTTTTCCCAACCTTACGACAGTAAACGTACGATAATTATTGTGCACGGAATGCTGACATCTTTCAATTTTGGAAGACGCAGCTGTGCGAAATACTGGATGCATGCACAGCGACAAACTTACGATGCTCGAAATCATTTTCTTTTATATTTCATCAGTCCAAAGAGAGATGGGGTAAATATTAAACAAAAATGGAAAATGGAAAGATTTCGTGAAGTTTTAATTTTTCTCTTGAATACGTTAGATGCCATTAGCAGGTTAAAAATCTGGGGAAAAACATCGAATAATCCTTCGCAACCTTTAAGACACTACACTCCACAGTTTTGACATTTTATTTAGTACCAACGAGGCACAGTATCTTGAATATAAAAAAAGGATATCAAATTTTTTTTACATCGCTGGGCCTCTGGTCAGCGTCGTTTTGCCTATAGAGGGTTTAAAATCTGGAATGGATTAAGCAAGCACCTCAGGACGTTAGTAGCTTAGACACTTTTAAACAGTGTGATTTTAGAGAATATTTAAGCGAATCATGTTAATATATTAATTAATTATTATACATTTATTATAGTAGGGAGCAACAATAAATGTCTGTATGTATATATAAAAATTGCGATTACATAATTTGTTTTTTGGCGGGGGGAGGGGCTTTTTTTGTCACATTAACTTTAAAATGCTACTCATAACCGATCGACAAGTCCACTGGTGCCAATATAGAGGGTCTTGGTTGACTGATGCCATTTAAGGAAACTTTTACGGCCGCCAAATATTTTCGTTTGGTCAATGAATTCACATTTACTCGCAATGTTTTTTTTTTTTTTTTTTTTTTCATTTTTGTGAATACTGACAAGAATTTTCGATTGCAACAAAAAACTGCATGAAAAATATTCAAACACACATCAGATTTACAAGGATATCTACGTACCGGTCTGGCTCTGCAACCCTTTTTTCCCTGGCGTTAGAGATGAACTACCAAATATCATCTCGTTCATGCATGAATGGAACATCGAAGTTAAAGCTAAAGAAATAAACAACCGATTAATCATCATCAGTGTTCACCGACTAGAAATCTGTGATGATATTTCCTTCATATTACGGACATAAAGAGTCTCTCGGGCTATAAAGACCAGTATAACCTGAACATCAGTTTTTGAAACGTGTGAGCAAGTGAGTCAAATCAGTTGCGGATTACCAACACCGCAGAGGTATAAAAAAGCCTGTTCACCATTGAGACGAATTCAGAGGGCCACGCTTAACCAGGCTTATAATTAAGCCCTTTATTATTTTCTGATAAAAGCCTGGTTTAACCCTTGGACGTACACGCAAACTCATACCCCCACAGTTGTACAACGGGGGGAGGTTGATGGAACCCCTTCCTTGGGTTTTTTATATGTTGCAGTATTTTGAAAATATTTTGCCTTCAGTGGAAAGCTTTTCATCTTCTCGCCTAGATGAGGGATATTTTATGGGTGGTGTCGCGGCTGCTAGCCTGTGACGTCACCAAACTGATATATGGTCGCCAACTTAGCCGCCATCTTGGCCCCAGAATTAGAAATTAGGCAAATTTTTTTGTGCTTGACATATCAAATAGCAAATCGATTAGTACTTTGTTTCATTTTATCCACAGGCTTTGCTTTTATTGTTGAAACAAGTTGAAAAACATGCATTTTCACTCAAAATTGTTCGATCACAAAATATACTTATTCGTTCTATCTCGTAGCCATAATATGTGATCATCACCAAACTTATCACAAAATGGGTGTGAAAGATAAACGAGCAGCTACTGACACCGTCAAGGGGTTGATGTTAGATCTTCAAGGTAGTTTCTCAGAGGTACGTCCGAGGGTTAATCGAGGTTTACAGAGTTTACGGGACCTACGTTTGTTTCTTCCTTAAATATTTACAGGCCGGCCTACTTACATAGCTAAACCTCTGTAAAACTTTTTTTTTCCAGCGCTAAATTCTCAAGCAATTAAAAGTAGGGCTCATTCCATCGAAGTGTTTTGATAAAGCAGAAATGAAAAAGTACGAAGTCAGTATGAAAACACCATCTACGCTTAATGATACAAGCGGTGCGACTCGCAAAAAAGAGGTAGAAAAGCTGGTCAAGGAATTTGGATCGTACACAACGCTACATGGCTTGCACTTCCTCTTCGAATCCTCTTCCGTAGTTCGTCGTATTTTGTGGTTAATGTTAATGGGGGTGTGCATGGTAATTTTAGCTTTTCAAGTCAGGCACAGCTACATTAAACTACGAAGATATGACAGCCTCATAACGAAAGACATCGAACGTTCAAACAGTTTGCTCTTCCCAGCGGTTACTATTTGTAATCAAAACATGTTTCTGAAGAGCAAAATACTTGGCACAGACGTACAGATATACCTGGATGAGATTGACGAACTGAAAGCCGAGAATCAGGCGAATATCATGACCCCCTTAAAAAATACATCGCGTCGGATAAGTTCTTCATTTAATATTCTTAAAGTTGCGGAAGAAGCAGGACATAATCTGACGGTCATGATGATCCTTTGCTCGTGGAGAGGACGCAAATGTGGACCGGAAAATTTTACTTCCTTTGTATCCGAAAGAGTAAGTATCAGTGGTTTCTAACTTTTCATTAGCTAGTGCATTTTCCTTATTTTTTTATCCTTTCACTCCCATAATGAGCATTTTTTGAATCCTTGATTAATTTTGAATTTGGTCACTAGTAGGAGTGTAAAGGTACGTGCAAACGGCCAACAATTTTGGGAGTTGTTGCGTCCGTGTTGGCAGTAGCGTGCAAACGCATCCAACAACACCCAACAATGTTGAAACCTGTAGTGCATCATGGGATAACCCATAAGACTTTGGAGACTAGGTGCCATGCCCGTGCGTGGTCACAACAATGCTGGAAGAGCTGTGCAAACGGATCTAACATTGTTGCGCTACGCTTCGGTGATTACGGAACAAAAGAAATGTTGTGACTTGTTTGCTCAAAATTTTGACCGGTTTCAAATTTTGCACAAAAACTCCCAACAACATGCAGCAGGGTCCAAACGGACGCAGCATGTAACACTCGGCAATGTTGGGAGTTGTTGGCCAACAATGCTGGGTCCGTTTTCACGCAGCAAGGGTCAGGAACAAAGCTGAACCTATTGTTTATTTATTTATTTATTTATTTATTTATTTATTTACTGTCTATATTGTGGGTTAGACAGTCGATTAAGCATGTATTGCTTTACGCTTCTCTCTTCTTCCAGTTTTGTTTGATTATACAAACTGAGCTCAGTGCTGAATCCAGACATTGACATAAGGGGGAGCCCGGTTATCCATACCCTGAGATAAGGAGAGGAGGGGGCGGTCTCCAAAATTTTTTTTTTTGGCCCTTCGGGCCTCAGTTTGGTCTAAAACTAAGGGGGGGCCCAGGTGCTCCCCTGAATTCACCACTGGAGCATGAGGTTCATAGTTTTATGAATATTTACATCTTTTGTTAATAATTTTTTAACATCTTTATTATAAACTTTTTCTCAAAGTCAGACAGAGTTCAGAGGCCTGTGTAGAAGCTTCCTCGCACTTAATGCCTTCCCAAATTCCCCCTCCCCAGAAAATTGTCTTCATTCGACCGGAAAATCAGTTGCTCAGCCTTTGCATCTTACATGATCTTTAAATAAACTGGACCTAGCACTGAAACTTCGAAATGGAACTTATCGATTCTGACTTGTTTTCTCTTTTCTCAGAGAGGTATGTGTTAAACTTTCAACTCGGGACAACCAGGCCATCCATTATTAAACGCCACTGCATCGGGAATAAGTCAGGCTTTGAGTCTAATACTAGATGTGCAACCCGAAGAATATTATGGCCCCTTTAGCTACGAAGCAACTGGTATCAAGCTTGTACTTCACGAGCAACATGAGTGGCCGCAGGTAGAAAACTTGGGAATTGACATCTCACCGGGCTACAACACAAATATCAGGATAAAACGAAACAAGGTGCCTGGTTTCTCTCCTCTTTACTTAAACCTTAAAGAAATGAAATACAAAGACATAACCTGTTCAGGCTAATTCTTTAAATAAAATCAGCCAGCTAACAGTATGTACGTAAGCAAACAAAATTAATTCCTTTTTTTCTGCGAAAAATATGTATGACAGTCTCTTAATATGGCTTAAAGGTCAGAGGCCTAAACCATAATTATAATAATAATATGATATCATAAAAAAAATAGTATTCGGAACTTTAAAACGGCGCGAAGTAATGTAGCACACATGAAGTATTGATACCAATGTAGAAGAAAACGCTCTAATTTTCCGAGAAACAAACTGATACAGTAGAACCTCCATACAAGGGACACCCTCGGGACCAAGGCAAGTGTTCTTTAAATAGAGTACCCAGCCTCGTCCCCAGGGCGCTTTTCCCTGGCTTTGAAGGTGGAGCAACCATTCAAAATGACAGATTGCCCGGCCGATGCCATGGCCCTTTCCCACCCCACCTCCAAAGCCAGGAAAAAAGCGCCCTCACTGGGAAACGAGGTTGTAGAGTCCCTTGAATGGAGGTTAAACCTGGGTCTCGGGACCCACAAAAAATGTCCTTTTCCCTTGGATAGAGGTGTTCCTTCGATAACAAATTAAATACAAAGATTCTTTGAACATTTCGGAACTAAATTGTGTGCCCCTTGAAGAGAGTTATCTGTTGAATAGAGGGTCCAAACAGAGGTGTCCCAAAGGAGAGGCTCCACTGTAATTTGCAAATAACATAAAGACACGTATGGTAAAAATCTCGGCCCCAGGGCTTCTCCTTTAAAAAAAAAAGTGGAGGTCCGGGGGACGAAAAGCCCCTGGAATCGCCTGGTCGCGTGTCCGCACGCACACCCTAAAATCTTTGGTTTAATAAACTACACCTGTGTGTTTAGCTCAATTATGCATAATCTCACAGCGTGCGATCGCAGGCGGTCATCTTTGACGAGTAACGAGCAGTTCTACAAGACTTTCTTGTTATAACAGACATGCCGTGGTAATTTTTTGTACATTGCCAGAAGCTTCCAAATTGTAATGGAAAATAAATGTCTCGATATGTCCAAATAGCAGCTCAGTAGAGTCGAACCTCTTGGTACGGACACCTCTATCTAATACGGACACCTCTCTACTATGGACAGTTTGCAATGTCCTGACAAAATTCTTATATATTTTCTTTAAAAATAACCTCTATAATACGGACTCTCTCTAACATGGACAACGGACACTAAATCTCGGCCCAGGGAGTAAATTCATACAAACTTAACCTCTTTATTAAGGACACCGGGGTGATTAAGTGAATCCCGAATCCCGATCAGGTGAATCATGCCGTCCTAGCTGATGAGCTATGCAACCTGATTTCAAAAGTCCAGTCGCTGTATATCAAACAACGATTTGCGAAAGGTGTACAGAGGAACATACATGTAACCGACTTTTTTTAAGGCTTAAATAACTACAGATAGCATAAAGATATTTTCTATTACATTTTGTACTCTAGTTACTGTTTACTGCACTAATTAATGCAAAATAGCGAAAGAACTTTTCAGATTTGTGCTTTTCGTTTCAACTTTTTACATGCAGCATTGCGCTGTGGCTCGTTTCGTTTTAAAACGTTGATTTGTCCACGATTATATAGTTGTACTTACTTTGTAGCTGATATATTTTGTATAATCATCATGTTGTCTACTGTACTGGAAGACAGTGTCTTTTACTGTGAATTGATAAATTTAAATGCAGTTTAAAGACGAGTGTGAGCCTGGTTTTATCAACTGAACACTTAAAACTGTAAGTGGAGTCATAATGCGGAAACTTCGCTCTGTTCCTTGTAGTGTCCGTATTCAGAGAGCTTCGACTGGATACGGTTTCTAACAGCTCCATTTTTGCATTATTTTGTTTGTTTGTTTGTTTGTTTTTTCAGTTTATCGCCCTTGAACCACCTTACCGCCCCCTTGTGGCACAAAAAAATTGATTACTTCAAATATCTACTCCTCCAGTCGGTGTTTAATGGAATGCAGCAGTAAACAGCTGATGGAAATATGTAACTGTAGCCGCCCAACATTGCCACTTGGAGGTAATAGCGGAGTGGAATTAATGGCGACTTCGCGCTCGCCAGAGGGCGGGCTAGCGTTTCTTCGCTTTCAAATTTAATTTAAAGCAATTCACGGGCTTGTCCCTATGACATTTTTGTGGTATACTGAGCTTTTGTTTTCGTCTTGATATAGCCATCATCAGGTAGCAATTCAACAACACTACACCTGCTGTAACAGTTCGAACTAATACTACCTTAAATGGGAGAGCTTTTATGAAAGCATCGCCCACGCTCTGGATCTCTCTTCCCAAAGAGCTTCGTGCAATCACGAAAAGGGGGAGATGTTGCGTGACATCCGAAAAAAATTGCTTCGAGGGAGACTAAGTCAAGAGGGATAAACATTACTCTGTAATTTCATCATTTACGCAATCTCCTGGAACATTTCATAATTTATCTAATAGATTTTATTTCATTTTACATGTAGCTAAGTTGGATGCCTCAGCGATATGCACCGCCCAGGACATAAAGAATTGTATTCTGCCCAACGCTGGTAAAGCTCTTTTTCGTTTGTCAAGAAAAACACATTGTGAGCCATTCACGTCCATTAACGATTTTCTTGCAATTTTTTGACAGGTCTTGTTGGCAGTAATGATTGTGACTGTCCAGCGGAATGTGAAAAAGTGTTATATTCGTCTTCTCACTCCACTGCATACTTCCCATCAGGTCATTACTGGGACTCTATTTTTCAAATTTTAAATACGAGTGCTAGCAATATCACCAAAGATATAAAGTCAGACCTCCAAGAGGCAATCAGGTTAGATGAATGTCTTATTGTCAATTTTAATCAGTTGTGAAACATGCAATTCGCATTCTCTTGAAATTTCCTCGAATAATACTCGGGAGCAATTATTCGAGGGAAGGCGATTATTTCAAATATTTCTCACTGGGAGTCGTGCCCTAAATATTTTCTTTTATTATCCCAATAAATCCAAAAATTATCACATCAAATAAACGGAACATGAGCTTTTAAAGTGTTCCAAATTTGGTTCCTTGATTAATTTTCAGAGCTTGAATCATCACTGATCAGTTTTGCTGGATCAGATTCCACTTCACCTTGACAGAGAGTTGATAAAAGAAACAGAAGATGGCGAGAGGGGTTGGGGGGGGGGGGGGGTGATTATTCGAGGGAGGAGATTAATCGAGGGACGGCTATTATTCGAGGAAATACGGTAGTATATCTGCCGGTCCTCGGTAAATAAACTAAGACGGAATTATCCGTTATGAAACCAATGAAGGCGTTATATTCATATTCATTTTTATATTCTTACTTTATCCTCAGGCAAGGGTTTCGTTTCTTCAAAGTTTTAATTTATGAAAGAATTTTATGAATCAATAATCAGAGCCATGCATCTCTAGTCTTAAAGTAATCAACCTGCAGTCATGTTTCATAACCCTATAATGACTGATTAATTTCGTGATCTGCTTGGCTTAACAGGAGGCGTTTATTGAGAGTGAACATTTTCTACAAAGATATGCTGACTGAAGTCACACGAACAAAACCAGCATACGAAATCTCCGACTTTGCATGTAGATTTAACCAATTCTCACAGCTTAATTTTCCTGTCTTTAAAACTTTCACGATTCGGCTCTATGGCAGGAAATATTTTTCTTGCTTTCTCACATATACGGCAGACCGCACCTTATACGGCAAAGTGCACTCTATTCGCTAAAAAAAAACAACGCTTAAGGAGCCACTCTTAAAGCTATAGCTTTTTTGCTTTTTCATGAAGACCATTCCACCTAATCTGGGCTGGTCCTGTCCACAGAAAATCTCCTCGTTTCTACTCACGAGGTGAGCTTACTAATTGTTTTCGACTGTCCACACTGAGCCAACGCACGAAAACGCACCCCTGCAGCCTCCACTTTTTATCACTTTAGATAGTGTGGACGTAAGGTTAACACATATAGCAATGAGTGACGGTTGTAAAATGTTAGTGTGGACGGGAATAAGACCATTGATTACCTCGTTGATAGAGTCAGGCTTGGTTTTTCTCCTCCGAGACCTTGGCTAGGATAAAAACCATCAAGAAAGAAAAGATTCCTTTGCCATATTTAGCAATTATTGAATTCGGCTTTCGTAGGATATGAAGAATTCTTCTTAACAAACCAATTCCACGACTAATTCGAATGTCTGTCTTTGATTGGATTTTTTTGTGCCCAATCAGAGGCCAGCATCTATCGCGCCGCTTTCGTGTTCTTCCTATACGAAGGAGTTTACCTGCAAACTCGACTGTTGGCCGCACATGTTTGGCTTGTGCAAGAGAGCTTTCTTGGAGAAGAGTTTTCAGTGAAGATAGGCCCCAAAGAACCACAGAAATTCCATAATTGGTAAAATTTCCGTATAAACTCTCATACATTTATGCATGCAGCAATTTCATACTGTTTCACACCAATTGACTATTTTCCAATTCCCCATAATACACTCTGTCTGCCCCCCAAATTTTGCATAACTTATTGTCTTAAAATGCTCTTGGGAAAATGCAATACTCCCAGGAGCATTTAAAAACAATGGTTTATGCAAAATTTGGGGGGCAAACAGAGTGTATTATGGGGAATTGGAAAATAGAGAATAGTTGATATAAATAGAGTGGAACCATGCATAGATAATAAATGTATGGATTTATACGGAAATCTTACCCCATAATTTACCATGTTAGCAAAACAAAACAAAAGGAACGAAAAATGCACCAGTTAAAGAAATCAGCCTGTGGACTGATCGAAGGTAAATTCGTAAACACCAGAGTACTTCTTGGCTTGTTCATGCAAAATCGTCAGCATGGTTATTTACGCCTTCCGGCATACTTGTCAGGCACGTGCAGGAGAAATTTTTCCGCCCTTTAAAGTTTGTAAATATGTTGTTAGAGTTTCTCCTCAGTGATATACAAGGGGATCCAATGACACAGGTGGAGTAAAATATGGGAGCTCATTTTCACCGAAAAACTCTTCTCGAATCCAAGAAAGCTCTCCTGTACGAGCCAGACCAAAAGATGGGAGACAATTTTTCACGGGCGTCGAGGAAACAGTCTAGTTTGCAGGTAAACTCTTCGTATATTAAGAAGATCACGAAAGCAGTGCGATAGATGCTGGCCTCTGACTGGGCACTAAACAATCACAGGCAACCATTAGAATAAGTCGTGGAACGGGTTCGTTAAGAGTAGTATCCCAGAGACTCTCTCACCCGTTCTTGAAAACTTTGGCCGCATTTTTTCCTGACCCAACTAACCGCCCTTTGGTCTCAGAGGATGAGTATACGTACATTTGTACTACCTAATACAACTCGTAACTAACTGAATATTTTTTTTTGTTTTACTTACTTCTCAGCTGACATGGGAGGTAGCATGGGATTGTTCCTTGGCTGCAGTTTGTTGACATTGTGTGAGTTCCTGGATTTCCTGATCATGGTTTGCATAAAATGTTTTACAAGGAAATCCAGTTCCCAAAACATGGAGTCCAGTGACAGCAATGGAATCTAAACGAAGTTTCTGACCAAAAGGGTTTTGTCAGTATTATAATTAGACGCCCCGGGAGGCCGTTCGTAACCGTTATGTAGTTTAAAAAAACTGCAATTCTTATTTGGTCTAACCTGTTCATAGACCCTCTATTTTCTCTTTAGGGATCGTCAAGCGCGCGTATACCCGCCTTAGTTCACACGCTCCGCGCTCACGTGTTCGTCGATTAGTCGAAGAAAAGAAAACAACGTCTGTGTACTATAATTCAGTCCAACGAAAATGCAGAGCTAGGAGGCGTCCACGCGGCTGGCATTGTATCTTTTTATCATCTAAGGGTGGCGTAATTGAACATATTTGTCGATTGGCTCCAAAGGAATAAGAAATAAACCCATAATATCCGAATTCGCGGTGAATTTTAAGAAATCTTTGGTTGGCACATAATCTCGGTAATGATGATATAATTTCTGTCTCTGCAAACATGTATGTTGGTTTTGCGACCTCCTCCAGGTCTGAAAACGGGTGTGGAAAATGATATTTTTGGTCTGAAATAGGGTCAGCAATTGGAGAACCGGGCAGCACAACCCCAACAAGAATTCTCATGAGTACCCACCCCCTGGGGGAGCTCCCGACAGTAATACACAATTGAAACAAAGTTAAAATTCTACTGTTGGCCAAGCGTTTAATCAGATGAACCCAGACTCGTTGAAATTTTATAGAGACCCGTGTAGATTCTACGGAAGAGAACGACTACGAGAGGATTTTCTCAGAACTAGGTAGTGGCCATGGGCGCGTGCATGAACCAGCGTCATCAATGATTTGGCGGGAAATGTGATAGACGTCGTCAGTCCGACTGTGGGTTTTAGCGTAATGTCTTATTGACGGAAACAAATGTTAACAGTTTGATCATTTTGCTCTCAGGATGGAGCTTAACCTTTTTCAAAGAAAAAAACAGTATGAACTTTTCTGCGGAAAAAGGTAAAATGAGGCTTTGCGAGGTGTCTAGTATTTCAGAATTTGGGAAAAGATTAAGGTGACTCGACCCAGTTTTTTGGGGGAGGTACCATCCTACTTTGAAGCTCTCTGGTATCCCCACCTTTACTTTTATCGTAAGTCTAACACATAGAATGGATAACATATAGATCAATCTACAATATAACATAAAATTTTTGGCGATCGGAGTAAATGTCACGTGGTTATAATGCCACGCCCCTTTGAGGTCTGAGTCGAAAATCTGCTCTTGCCGGCATTTTTTCGTGAAAATCTCTCGGCTATACATAGTGCGCATTGGTGCCTTGCGCTGAACAGAGTTTCACCAAAATCGCAAAGACCCAATTCGAGAAATTCAGCGGTTTCCAAATTTAGGTCGTAATTTATGCGAAAATGATAAGCAAACTTTACAAGGATTATATCTAATAAACTATGAGATTCATCTCTTTATTTTGGGCATCCTTATAACAGATGGGTCCTTGCAAGTCAGCAAAACAATTTAGGGCCTTGTAAATGCGCGCGATTTCGAGCAAAGCAAACATATAGAAATTGTAGTTTTCGCTATTTGTTGACATTTGTCAGCGTTTAAGAGTCAATCTCACGAAAAAATCATTTTCTTAAAAATTCGTAGTTTTTTTTCCTTCAAATTTTTTCAGGGCCACAACTGATTAACTAACTACCCGGACGCTGAATTTCATGGTCATTGAAAAACTGTGACATTACCTTCTATAAGCCCAAACTTGAGTAAACATTGAAGATTTTTAGCGTTTTGGCTGAGTTTGTGCTTTGGGAGTTGTCTATTGTTTCTAGTCTGTCATGATACAGCATTCTTGTTCAGCACGCGTGAAATGACCGCGCTTGGCTGACTTCCGAATGCTCACCTAGATATGATAATTTTGGTACAGTGATACATAGAGGTTAAACTCACAATTTTTAATCAATTCTCGTGCTTCTTGTGCCTTTGCAAAAAAATCAAGAAGTGCTACACACTAAAACTACTTACTATTAAAAAAAATATCATTTTTTCATAGGTTTAATGCAAGCCAATAATTAAAACAACTTTTGACGGGAATCCCTTCTATCTTCTTATACTAAATTATCATATCTCGGTGAGCATTCGGAAGTCAGCCAAGCGTGGTCATTGCACGCGCGCTGAACAAGAATGCTGTATAATGACAGACTAGAAACAATAGACAACTCCCAAAGCACAAACTCAGTCAAAACGCTAAAAATCTTCAATGTTTACTCAAGTTTGGGCTTATAGAAGGTAATGTCACAGTTTTTCAATGACCATGAAATTCAGAGTCCGGGTAGTTAGTTAATCAATTGTAGCCCTGAAAAAATTTGAAGGAAAAAAAACTACGAATTTTTAAGAAAATGATTTTTTTGTGAGAAGGACTCTTAAACGCTGACAAACGTCAACAAATAGCGAAAACTATAATTTGTATATGTTTGCTTTGCTCGAAATCGCGCGCATTTACAAGGCCCTAAATTGTTTTGCTGACTTGCAAGGACCCATCTGTTATAAGGATGCCCAAAATACAGAGATGAATCTCATAGTCTATTAGATATAATCCGTGTAAAGTTTGCTTATCATTTTCGCATAAATTATGAACTAAATTTGGAAACCGCTGAATTTCTCGAATTGGGTCTTTGCGATTTTGGTGAAACTCTGTCCAAGCGCAGGGCACTAATGCGCACTATGTGTAGCCGAGAGATTTTCACGAAAAAATGCCGCCAAGAGCAGGTTTTCGACTCAGACCTCAAAGGGGCGTGGCATTATAACCACGTGACATTTACTCCGATCGCCAAAAATTTTATGTTATATTGTAGATTGATCTATATGTTATCCATTCTATGTGTTAGACTTACGATAAAAGTAAAGGTGGGGATACCAGAGAGCTTCAAAGTAGGATGGTACCTCCCCAAAAAAACTGGGTCGAGTCACCTTAAGTCAAGCCCTTATAGTTGTCGAATCTAAAGATCTCATGAATATCTTAGGGAGAGGATGCACGTAAATAAATTTAATTCACTCTAGGATCTTCCTTTTAAAAAGATCATATCAGCAAAATAAAATTAATAACCTTGTGTTTATGTTTTGTGTTTTACTCTCTGTTGTCTGTTTTTCTCTTTATTGGAGTCGTTTAGAAGCCATTTTGGCGAATTCTAGAGTTCGACAGTACCTCGAAATAGAGTATGGGATGCCTGTGGGTTAATCAGTCTTATGCATATCATCGTTGGCTATATTTTCGTCTCGTTTCAGTTCGCTCAAAATGAATTGACTAATTGGCAGACTTTTGCTCTGCCTTGTAACCAAACAAAAGAAGTCGAACGTTTTAATTAGTGGTAGTCTTTTGCCTTTCACCTATGAATTTGCATTTATGTAAAATGTAATTATACAAAAAAATGAAATACCTGCAAAAAAACCTTTTTCTACGCTTTTGCTCATATCTCGTGGCTGCAAGACTGTTCATAGTCCACAGTTTTCTTTAAGGTGCAATTAAATTTTGTTTTGTTTTACTTAATTTAATTTTAGTTACTATTTAATATTAACGCGCGAGGTGGAGAGCCCGGAAAAGATGCAGATATATCGACGCGCATGGGGGAAATGGTTGTGCTCCTTCCAGTAACGCTGAAAACACATTACTGCGATTTAGCAAACACAACGTGAGGACAGTAATGACGGCGGTTGCAGATCCAAAAACCGGCTGCACTGATGGTGGAGAGACACACTTTCACTCCTCTCCGCGCGCTTTTACTTTAGAATTAATAATTTCCATGCTTGCGACCGAGTTCTCTCGCGATTTAGGGGAAAAGGAGGAGGGAAAAATGATGGGGGCGATAAAGGGAGTAAAGGGGTGATTTTTCCAGCTACCCGGCACCACCTCCGGTCCACTCGTTGGACTCTGCCCTAATAAACCATACTTTTGCAGCTCTCAGTAAAACTGAATCTCAGGGTTTGATATACGTGAAAACCGCCTGTTGCCAGTCTCTGCAGCAAGCTTTGATGACGACAGAAGCGGTTAAATTCGCGTATGCATACTCAGGGAGCCGGACTGGCGCGTCGAGAGTAGGCCATTTCCGAGTTCCAAAAAATCTCACTTTCAAAGTGAGGCTAAGTGCGAAGCCATTAATTTTTCAATATGATGCAAATAAAACTCATTTTCACAACAAAGGTTTCGCACCTAGTCTCGTTTTGAAAGTGAGATTTTTTGGAATATTATTTAGGTCTTGGTATACACTCTTAACATTACACGAGGTAGATACTCCATTTCAATCCGCTGACCAGCTGACTGGTTTGTTTGACGGCTCCAGTACGTCACCTTCAACGTGCTTTTTAGAACTTTTAAGTCCGAGGATTTGGCCTAGGTAAAATTTGGTTGCTTTTAGGGATTTTTATTACGGAACGATGGTGAGTAAAACTCTTATTGGACTATGATTTATCTTATAAAAGTAGATTTTTAGTACGTGGATGATTCTTTATTCGACTTAAGGCTGAAAATGAACGAAGCATCAAACGCACCGGTCATCGGTGCTTTGTACATTGTGTGTGTTGAAAGCTTCTTCGAACGAAATCTTCTTTTTCAAGCATTGTGCGCTTTTTCATGGTGTTACAATGAAACTAAAAGTCAAGATAGCAATTACACGTCCTTTTATGGCAGCAAGCGGCTCAGACTCAAAACGAAATTCAACTGTACCAGTTGTTATTTTTATTCGTTGTGTTTTTTAAGCAAGTGAAATGTTTTAATTTATTGAACATGATTACAAGTAAACGTCATAAGTTCAGAATACACTACCACTCAACCCCGCTGCTGAAAAATGGTGGTTGTACATGTACACGGTGAAATGAACTGCTGTACCCCCTTTCCCTTAAATTTATTCTCCTCGACTCTTGTTATCTTGGGGTTACTGATTGAAGGAAACCGAACCAAAAATCAATCAAACACAGTCAGTCAGATTGTTCTTCGATTGGTTCGGTACTTGAACATAATCAAACTGGACCTTTTCGGTGAGTTCAATAGTTATTTCAGAACTCAATTGAACCAATCGATCTCAATTGACCCGATTAGTTCGATTTTGTTCGGTAGAAAGACAAATGAAACGCATCCTGTTTCAATTGAATCAGAAAAATCTCCCTCTAGCATGCATGTAAAGCAGTTTGAAAAGTACACAAATATTTGAATTAACCCAGAATTAGCGAAAGTCTTTCTTGTTAAAGTGATTTAAAAACGGTAAATTCACAATTAATACTGGGAAACACGAACGACACAGTAAAACCATGTCTTTCCCAGGACAATGCCGACTGGGGATATTCTTAGGATACCAAAAAAGTCAAACCTTCTTCAATAAAGTTTCAATATTTAAAAAGGAACGGGGGTGCATATCATGAATTTATTTTGCATCTTTGAGAATTTTATGCGTCAAGAACACAGGATGCAGAGGTAACAAAATCACTGGAAATCATGCAATTTTATATGCTCTAAAAGGATCAAATGGGTATGAATGGATCAATCAATCAATAAACTTTATTTACCCTCGAATTTACAGTGTAGCACTCAAGTGCTAATATCTTCGAGCTAACTACATTAATAAATAATTATAATAAAAAATTACCGGTAATTCTATATAACAAATAAGATGACTAACTACCTAGACAACTAACTTGCAAATTATTATGATATAGAAAGGTTTGCAGTTCCTGCTCTTTTAAGTAAATTATTGTTTCCAGTAGATATCAGTCGTCAAAAAGAAGTAAAATCAGAAATAGTGCGGTAATGGTCTAGAAGAGAATTCCAAGATGTTGCTGCCAAGTAACTAAAGGAATTGATACCATAAGAAGCGGTCAATGGTTTGGGCAAACAGAGCATATTATGTCCTCTTAAAAAATAGGTGCTAGAGCATAAATGAAACATATCTTTTAAATATCTTGGATAATCAGAAAATGAAGACAAAAAGTCATTTAAAAATAGTAAGAATCATGTTTTGTAAACGCTTGTCCTTAAGATTTGCAGTTCCTACCTTTTGAAGTACATTATTGTACTCAGAGTTAAAATCCTTGAAAATAAATCGAAGAATGAGTTTGTTTAAATGGATGTAGGTACAATATTACTGTAAAATACATAGAGGATATTACACGGGGGCGCGAAGATATGAATTTTATTTTCGAGTGGCAAAACAATATTTTACGAACGAGCGCAGCAAGTGAGTAAAATATTGTTTTTGCCATGAGAAAGTAATATTCATATCTTCAAGCCACCGTGTAATGTTCTTTTTATTATATGGACAAAAAGACATCGATAAAAAAATAGAGGGAAATGGCCGAAATTACGTCATCGATAAACTCACATGTAAGATTATAGAAAATAAACCACTCGGGTCCTGGATGTAGTTTTTTATGAATTTTTTGAGTGGTATATTTTCCAGTAAAACAGTCATGTCTATATAATAAATCACAACACCCTGATTCTCTTGGTATTTTCTTGAGCAGAAGCCTCTTATGCTTCATGGACATGAGCGATCCATCACACAAATCAAGTACAACAGAGATGGTGACTTGCTGTTTTCCGCTGCAAAGGATACAAAACCAAATGTCTGGTACTCATTAAATGGAGAAAGACTCGGTACTTATAATGGCCATGGCGGTGCTGTTTGGTGCATTGATGTTGATTGTATCCTTGAGGAAATTACTTTGTAACAATAGCCATGGAAAGTCTAAATTTTCACTGCTTTTACTTGTACGTCTTCGTCAAGTTAGTTACAGATTGCAAGGGTGTGCAGGGGAAGGGTCCAGGGGGTCCAGACCCCCCTATCAGACCTGACGCTTGTTCAAGTTTGAAATTGTTACAATGTACATAGACAGGATCAGGTATCACTTTTTAACTTACTAGCTGATTTTTGTAATGAAGAGCGTGTTGCATTTGCCACCCACTGAACTAAATTCCAGGGGTATTCAAAAATGTAATTGTTTTTTGGTATCCTACTATGACCTTTTTTCCTCTGCTCTCAACAGCGACTGGCATTCATAGATTAAGAAACGCGTGGCCGTCTCTGTTTTCTCAGCTGGTCGACAATTATGGCGACAACTCAGCCAATAACCTCTTTCTACCAACCAGTCAATTCCAGTGAAATTGAAAATAAAATAGTTAATGCTGAAGAAGCTGAAGCCATGGAAGACGATGATAAGTTGTTTTATGCTTTTATTCCATTTCCTGAGAAATGTTAGTCACTATGGAGGGAGGAGGTGTGGGGTTGTGAGGGAGAAGTAATTTGCCACAAAAAAAGTTCAACAGTCCTTTCTGAACCAAACTTTGGACCGCCCCAATAAAAATTTCCTGGATCCGCCCCTGCCCAAGGAAGGATAGCTGTCAAGGAGCAAATAATTTTTGTCGCCTGACAGAAATTTGTAGGCCAGGCCTCCACGTGTTCTTGACAGCATTTTTGTAGTTTGGTGACAGTCAAGAAAAGTTTGGTTGGTGAAAAAAATTGTTTGCACTAGAAATGGCTTCCTGTTGACAGATTTTTTGCAAAACAATCAAAATCTTTTGTAGTGCAAAAAGGACCTACAGCGCATGAAATCTGTATGCAGTGTAGGTGTTTATGATGGCAGGTCAAAGACAAGCCATTAGATATATATATATATATATATCTAGCCCATGCACATTGGACACAAAACGTTTATTGTAAAGTTATGAAGTGTGAAATAAAACAATCAGAGAGATTTGTATCATTAATTAGTTGACCAGGAGTTTGTTTCTGAGGTAAATTCTAGTTGTTTTTCATTGGGGTTTAAAGAGGTGTACATGTGACCCATGTACTCAGGTCTATCGATTACTCATAACTTTGTTAATAAATTAAGTGAATTTTGCAACAACACATAAACACACAGGGTCCAGAGGAGTTTTGTGTGAATAAATGAATTACTTATTTTAAGTCTCACCTTGCAAAATGTCTATACCTGTCGCTTAGCATGATTAATTAGCCCAATGGGATCTTAATGAATCTACTGTAAACGATTTCTTCGCTTCTTATCTGACCAGATCAACTTTGTTGTTCGCCATTTTGAAAATGAATAACCGCAAGCCATATCCTCGCTGGCGCACGGAACGTCGCCCAAAGGGCGACCAAGGCACGAAGTGCCGAGTGTAAGCCGATCTTGCAAACCCTCAGTCTCTTGGTTTGCGGTCTATAGAATGTGTAACGAAACTGTAACGCGATCAAAATGACCCATTTTTTCAGAGGTTTTCGACGGGTTTTGATGTTCTTACAACAAACACATCTCCTCTGGACCCTGTGATAAACATGGCTGTACTTCCTTAACTTGTGACATCCTGTCCTCAGGGGAAACAAAGCATTTCATTTCAGGGTCAGCTGATAACAGCTTAAGATTCTGGGATTGTGAAACAGCCACAACGTTATCCAAATATGAAACAAAAACCGCTGTTAGGGCATGCGGCTTCTCTTTTTGTGGTAAACAAATAATGATGACAACTGACAGACAGATGGGCCATGAATGCATTCTCATGTTATACGATGTCAGAGAAGGTGAGCATGCTAATCTTGTACAGCAGGGTAAGTCCTGTTTAGTCATTAGTTGTACAATGCAACTATAATTTAGAAAATGTACAGTACCGCTCAAAAGTAAGTTACCAGTCACTTTTCATTTCCTGAGCGACAAGACCCTTGGATCGCGTGGCGTGAGAATCATTGAAGTAGCAATTTTTGGCATACATGTAACTTATTGACAACATGCCCGGCAAGAAACCAACTAATAATGTGTAGCATTGCCTTGAAAACTAAAGAAAACAGTGGGTAAATTTTGGATAAATTTAAGTTTTTATAGGTACTTATTGCACAATATTATGTTGTAACATGACCTCTTTAATTTTTTTTCATTTGGGGAATTTTGCCTCCCTTTGGTGGCATCATTGGTAAGCTGCTCACATACATGTAGCTTATGCACTGTATTGTTTCATGAAATCCAACCAATGTACGACTAGTTGTGACTTTTATTATTGTATGGAGATTCCTGGCAAACTTCGTAAATTTGCACAAAGGTGTACTCATTACCAAAAATATCAGGACCATTACTCTGTTTCTTACCATTTACCTTAGTGGTAGCAGTATACACGTTATAAGCACATGTACAGTGTACAACTGTACTTGAAACTATAACTAGGGTACGTGTACTTTTTGTCTGAAGGATCAAAAGAGCCTTATCTGAATATTCCAATTGAGGGACCAAAAGTATCTGCTGCTCTCTGGGGACCACTAGACCAGTATATAATCACAGGACATGAAAATGGAGATCTTTGTCAGTGGGATACGAAGGTAAGAATGCTACAAAAACTATGACTAAAATGGAGTGCTATCTCTACACTAGATATCACTGATTACAGTGTATTAGTTAGCGCCTCACTGTACTCATCGTAAAATACCAAAAAGTTGCACAAATAGCAATAACTGATGGTTACTGATGTGATTTATGAGAGCCACTTTCATAATAGCGCACATGAATCTGAGAATCCCTTTTAGTTCCAGTGTGAAAAAAAGGAATCACATCAGATCATGAATGTGGAAACTAAATTGAACAACACAGTAAATAAGACTCATATTTAATTCAATGTTTTTATTCACATTATTGCTTGGATATAATAAGCTTGTGAATTGTGAGGAGCAAGGAGAGGGCCATATTCTCAGGAAAATATACAATAAAAACAGTAATGCATGACATATTGTTGTTAAACAACGTTCAACCTGAAATGTATACTGTCATGACTGCATCAATCCGTGTTCATTGACCAAAGGCCATTGGGATGCAATAGGAAACATTAATTGTAACAAAAGCTTAGTTTACTACTGGAGTTTAACGCTTATTGAAGGTTTCAGATGACAAGTGAATTAACAAGCTTGGAAATATACTGTATAAAAATATAAAAACCAAGGCACACTGTATACGTAGTGTAACTTGAGTAAATTTAGTTTACATGGATTTCTAGACTTTGGCAGCTACATGTACAATGTTACACGGTGTCCAGTTCCTATTTTTTCCTATTTTTTGAGCCTATTCCTATTTTCTCCTATTTTAAACTAAAACCTCCTATTTTTCCTATTTTTTAGCTGGTAAAGCCAAAGTTTGTAACAAAATTTAAAATGGAATATGAATTATTATAGTTTTATGTGTTTTAGAGTGAGATTTATCATAGAGCAAGTAGTGTGTTCACTTTGATGTTCTAATATTAGCAAAAATAATGGTTACGTTATTATTTTACTTTTTGTATACTTTTCTAGTGCACTTACATGTGTTGTATGTAGCTTAAGTTGTTTTATAGTTCTCATGACTATTGAATAATATTGTGCATAGCCCTTTGAAACTGCATTCCACTATCTGACATGTTATAATTTATTTTTAAGTCTTGCTCGCTTTTATGTTCATCTTTTAAACTGAAAACAGGATCAAGTTGTCCTCTTATACACGGTAATTTTTAGGGAGTTATTATAACTCCAAAAGAGGAGTAAAAATTTTATGTACAGGATAACCCCTTTTTTGGGGTTACTTTAACTCCTCAATATTAAGTCCAAATCTGGGGTTGTTCTTACTCCTGAAAAAGAGTTCTTTAAACTCCCTTTTGGAGTTAAAATAACTCTGAAAAAAAATATCTCCACCATAAGAAGTTAAATTAACCCCACTGGAGGAGTTATTATAAGTCCTTGAAAATTACTTTGTAACACAGGCCAGATAAATCATCAGTCAGCTTCTTGTTTTTAAAAACCAATCACTAGCTGTATTCTGGATGCTATATGAAAAGAACAGACTCAAGTTTAGATTACGGCTCTACCTCTCTTGGTGACCGTTAACAGCTGTACCTAAGCAACTGACGAAGGATCCAATATTTTGGATGCAAAACCGGTCTTTTAGTCATAGCTAAGCAGGGAGTTACGTTCATCTTAGAATGTATATAACCATGACACACTTACAATCTGGTACCAAATAGATCAGAGTCATTTTGCGTACACCGTGGAAAGCCTGGTTGTGTCACTTAAAACTATGCGGTCTTTGACTCAAACAAGCATATTCTCAACCAGCTATCGATTGCAGATTAATGGAAGGAAAGCTTTCCATGGGACTTTTTAGTCCTAGTTCAATATCCTTCAATTACAACTCAATCGTGAGAAATTTCTATCCTAAGAAAATTTCACTCTTCAAAGCTTTTCAAAGATTGGCCGCCAACTTAGAGGAAATTTACATATGATCAGCTTTGATTATAGAACCACGCTCGACCTGTAGTCAAGCATATCATTTTACAGCATAACTGAGCCAATAAACTAAAAGTTACTGGTCATTTTCACTCTTCTAAATGTACCTGTAACACTAACACAGTCTGTATCTTACCAAAGACTCATGTGGCACTAATGTAAGCTGAGATCAGGCTCTAGTTTCATTTTCCTGGGTAAATAGATTTCTGGCGGGCAAGGCGAATCCAAAAGACTTACCTGTCTGTACTTGGATATTTATGTGTGCTTGCAAATCGAACAATGATTGCATCACTTGCATGTGCATTCACGTGATTACCGTGACATCAGACAGACCTTAAACTGAATACCAGGGCCTTCTCGGCCACATGCCTTGTATATTAGTTGGTACAACATGGGCATCCCAAGAATGTGGACAGATTTTGGAAACCTCACTTTTCAGTTTATAAAGTACTGCTGACCGAGAATAGTCTGTGGGCTCACTTTTGTTTGCTTGCAATAAATATTTTTTTATGAACAGTTATTTACTATGATTGATGTAGAGGTTGAATGTTGGCATAAACTTGCTTGAGCAATACTGTTAACTGCCTCTTACATGAGTATAAGCTCCCTTACTTGTGTATTTTTTCATTCCCCAGACAGGAAATAAGCTGTTGACTGTGCATGAGCACTCTAAACAGATTAATGATATTCAGATGTACAAAGATCAAACAATGTTTGTAACTGCTTCAAAAGATCATACAGCTAAGGTCAGTACAGTAGCAGCCACAGAGGTTCACTTTGTTCTGATATTTTGTAGCGGTGAAAGTTCCTCGTGAAAGGGAGCTACACTCTGGCCAAAATGAAGCACCTTCAGCTCTTGATTTTGGCTAACCATCAGGAGATGAGCCCCCTAGCCTCTCCCTTTGATTTGCTCATTTGTTTTACAGGGTTCGTACGTAGTCTTGAATTCTTGAAAAAGTCTAGAGTTTGCCCAGCAATTTTCCAGACCTGGAAAAAGTCTGGAAGAATAGTAAAGGTCTGGATTTTTTTTTTTTTCAAACCTACAATAAGTTACATGTACCTGTATTTGTCAACCTTGAGTCTTGAAAAAATTAATAATAGTATTGTTTTGGAAAAAGTCTGGAAAAAGTCTTGAATTTTGGATGCAAAAATCTGTATGAACCCTTTCATTAGGTTTTGGGTAGGGCATTTAGTAATTCTAAAGCTGTACACTGTAGGTCTTATGCCAAATTCCCCAATGATTTACTTAAGCAATAGACCACACTTTCTATGAGTTTACTGGCATGATAACCCATGCGGGATGTTGGGAGAACACAAGAAAAGCTTGTTCCTTGCATAAAGTCGTCTGATCAATGACTGTAAAAATTCCATACTGATGACTTGCCACTACCCAGCTCTGGGTAGTGCTGGATAGAAATGTCTTTTTCATTGCATGAAAGGGAGTCCTTTTATAATAGTGTGTCATAAAATTATTAATTTTTGGCATGTTTTTGCCTGGGTGTTTCATGACTTGATGACGGGAAAGTGCAACACAGTCCCTGTGAAATCATCTGGTTGTACCAAATTGCTTGGCCGACTTATTGTTCTGTCATTATTCTTGCCAACAGTAACAACGCTACAAGTAGACCTGGCACTCCCCACCAGTATTAGTTCCCTTTGTTTCTCAACCTTGCAAGGAGCAGATTCGTGAAAATAGCAGTGCTGACACTTGTACTCTTTCTCTACTTTTTAAGCTTTTTGACACAGATTCCCTGCGACTTATGAATACTTACAAAACAGAAAGACCTGTTAATTCAGCCTCGCTCTCTCCCATCAGAGAACATGTAAGTATAATAATTATTAATTGTTAAACTGTGCACTGTAATTTCCAATTCAAAACCAATGTGCCATTAGAATTATATTAACTCGATGTTTGCAATGTGCGCTGTACAGTGTACTGTCAACTGTCTCGTAAGTGACCACCCTTGGTGCACAACAAAGTAGTTAGGAAATGGTTGCTTATGAGAAGTGGTCGCTATGAGAGAGTTGACTGTAGCTGGTTTGCCTCTGAACATCCTGGCAGTGCTTGCAGAGTTTTTGCTCCCTTAGGGTGTTCTGGATGGCAAGCCAACATTTTTAACCCATCTACAGTCTCAGTCAAAATTGTTGGCACACTTTGCTGTCTTCTCACCCTCCCAATGTTGGAGTGCAAGATTTGGTCACTTGACTGCGATAAACAACATTGGGAGGACGAGGAGACGGGCCCGAAGTAAAAAACAGCATCGATTGGAAGTGTCCCCACTATTTTTGTCTGAGACTGTAGTTATCATTGAGGGTTGTTTGTGATGAGTTATCTAATGAAACAACCACCACACAGCCACACTGTGTTGAATGCAGCATTCAGTGTCAATATCTTTAGCTCATTAAATGTCGCTATAGCTTTGATTTGGTTGTCTGTTTTAGTGCAGTGTCCATTAGGGGTCAAATAAGGCCCGAGCCACACCCATGGTCTCCTTCAGGGGTTTAATTCTAATTTTCCAATGAAGAGCAAGATCACATTCAAATGGAAGTCCACTTTGCCCCTCTCCTCCCTCCCTCCCTCCCTCCCTCCCTCCCTCCCTTTCCCTGCCAACCATGTTCAGGGTTTGAAAAAGTCTTTAAATCTGCCCAGTAATATTATTTTCCAGACCTGGAATAAGTCTGGAAAATAGTGATAAACTCTGGAAAAAATGGTAATTAGAGGCAAAAAAGAGCTATAAACTTTTTATTACAACTGTGTATTCTATCCCGATGTACAAAATTGATCAGACAGTAATAATCATATGCATGTACATTGTACACGCAACCCTATTCTGCATGCTGTATGGCTGTTCCTATCATTGTTGGAGCATTGTACGCTAACCCCTCTCTCCTTCCCTTTCCAAATTGACTCTTAAAACCTGACATGTTAGCTCCCATGTTACCTAGGTGGGTATTAAACAAAGTTGCCTTGTCGATTCTGTGCTAAATTATTATTACGCTTTATAGAGAAATGAGGGTTCTTCAGTTTTCAAGACAAAATGGGTTTTGAAATAAATCTTGCTTGTTCTGATAGGTTGTGTTAGGAGGTGGCCAAGAGGCCATGGATGTGACAACTACGTCAGCAAGAATTGGGAAATTTGATGCTCGATTCTTCCACACGGTGTTTGAAGAGGAAATTGGGCGAGTGAAGGGGCATTTTGGTCCAATTAATAGCACTGCTTTTCATCCCGATGGGAAAAGGTAACCCTGAAATAGCTTTATATAATAGGACTTAGCCTGTAGCCTATAGCCTGTAGTTCGTATTGGTGATTTCAAAGTAACATTAAAGTTTTCGTTTAGAGACAAAAACAATGAAAAGCCTTGATGCTCTATCTAGGGAAGTAAAGGTATCATTATTTGAAACTGTAGAGAGACGTTAAAAGGGGACAGTGCCACAAAGCTCTAGTAGTAGTTGAATATCCCGTCAAAGCAAAATTAGTAAAGGAGACTGTTGGCCAGAACCTCTTTAGAACCTCTAATTTGAAAGGTTCTTGTTGGCCCAAAGCTCTATTGTTTCAGGGTTAGGTTTCATTGTTGCTGTTGTTTGGGGTAGGGCTATCTATTGTTTCCTAAACCAGTTCTATGAGCCGTTCTTAGAGCTTCCAGCCCACCCAAAGGAGACGGGTTATGAAAGGCGGCAAACATCAAAGACAAAAAACAACAGTGCTGCAGTTTATGTTGGAAGCTCCCTAACGGCGTGTACAATCCTTAGTTTTTTGCTCACAAATTGTGACGGCATAAGTTAATGTGACGTTGTCATCGGTAACTAAAATGAATCAAAAGAATGCTATTGAACCTTCAAGACTTCAAGTCCTCAAAAACATTTAACAATGGAGTCAGATGGGCGGGCGTCATGACCATAGCACTTTTTTTTACTATGGTCAAGGTTAGTGTCAGTGAATTCCAGACTTGTGCTATAAACTAGCCTGCGTAGCTGGCGGGAGTAGCGTGGGAGTGCTGTATTGTTTTGGTGGCTCTGCCGCCAAAAAAGTTCCCCGGGCACAAGAATCCCCTCAGCTATGCAGGCTAGCTCTAAACTCTTTAAGATGGGTAGAAACGAAGCCATCTCGTATTTGAGAAAAAGACAATCTCAAGCATGGTTGGTTTATTTCTGGAAGTAACATGGTATTGCTTTACAATGGTTTAAAAGTTATCTTTCTTGTCGAAAACAATTTGTGCAATAAAATGGTTACAACTGTTCATCATTAGATATTACTTGAGGAGTCCCTCAGGGCTATGTAATGTGTCAAAAAGTCTTAGAGCTGATATTATTTGCTGATGACACTAATATATATCTTCTATTCGCATATTGATGCTTCCTGTCTCGTGGAAGTTGTAAATTTAGAATTGATTTAGAAGTTATCATATTCAGACCAAGACAAAACAGGCAAACACTTGATGTAGCTTTTTATTTAATATTAGTATTTATTCGATTGATCGTGTTAAGGAAGCTACTTTTCTTGGTGTAATTTGGGATGAATATTTAATATGGAAATCGCATACAAATAATGTTGCAAGGAAAGTGTCTAAAGCATAGGTATAATTTATAAATCAAGTTTTAATAATTCCTCCTTACGGACACTTTATTATAGCCTTATCTAGCAAGTTTCCTTGATCATGAATCAAGCGCAGTTAACTGAATAATTCGGGAGACGTATTGTTGGATTGAAGTAATGACTCAGAACCTATTCAAAAAATACTTTTCCCGTGGGAAGAATTAACAGACATGGGTTGACAGTAGTGAGAACCCAGTGTCAGTTTGGTGGCCTTAGTAGATACAATTGTAGATAAATAAATGGGAACGGCAAAATTCTCATCTTTGATTTCTCCTAACCACGCCCAATCGTGTTTAGACATGATCCTGGAGATTTATTGTGAACGAAAACTGGAAGGGTGCAAATGAATTAATCACCCGTGTGTACCGGGTTCGTTTTCGTCCTACTGGCAGTTTGTTTCATGAATGTCCGGCCATTGAATTGAGCGCTTATATTTTTGTAATTTACTGACTGCGCATATCGACAGTAAGGGTACCAGCGATTGGCTGATCAAAGATGAATGCCTTAGCCGTGAGCGTGTTTGTTTTTCGGGTGTGTAACAGAGGCACAATGAGGTCGTTACTTTCATGTACTCACTGCTTGTTTTTGTTTTTTTTCTTTGTTGCAGTTACAGCAGTGGTGGCGAGGATGGTTATGTTCGTGTGCATGTGTTTGATCCTTCCTACTTTGAACTAGAATTTGAATATTAGCTTACATAAATTATCGCAAACCTCTCATCTTGTCCGGTCATTTTCTTGATGAAGAAGAGACTCTAAGGGCAGTTTACTGTGTGCACATCAACCCCCTCCCACTCTCAGAATTTTTAATTGGACATGAGTGCCTTAAACTTAACTGGTCTCGATATCGTATGAATAGCCATTCTGGACTTCCGCCTGTGAGGAATCAAACAGTTTCTATTTTCTGTATGCTGTGTTTCCCGAACCATGCTTCATTTTCATAGCAATCATCCCAAGAAGAAAGCAGCATATATGGCCCAACCTCGTACCCAGCCGTCTCTCTCTCGGTGTAAAGTTGCGCCTAAAGGAAGGCGGAAAGGAGAAAACATTTCTCTTTTTCTCCTTCCCGTGGTCCCTAGCGCTTCGTCACCAGTCACTCGTGTTTCGAGCTCGCCTTTGGTTTCGACCAAAGTGCGACAACGAAGCACCTGAGGAGTAGGTAGACGCGACCCTTTAGTCTTATAAGCGACTCGCGTACAAGCAGGAAAGCAGAAGCCATGGTTAGTTCAGTGAGATGTTGGCAAGCATATGTATGAGAAGGAAAAGTAAAAGATTGTAAATGACTTGCACCACTTCTGGGTCCTAAATCTTGCTTGTTTGTACACTAAACTCCAAACTTTAGTCTCTTCAGCGAAACCAGAAGCATAAAACCCTGAATCAGGGCTATATGCCTCTGGAGAAACCAAAAGTACCCTTAACGCTACCCTAAACATTAATATCGTCTGCCAATCCAGAATGTCACGTGTTCTACGTTAATTCGCTTGTGTAGTTGGAAGAGTCCATGTACCCGTGTCCCGCACCTGAGACTGCGTACTTACAGTTGATGTAGGGGCTCGGTTCGGAACCTCCGGTTGTTGCAGCGGTACCACTATATTGGGGGCTATTCTCCTTTTATTTCCCCCTCCCAGCATTTGATTGCGGGCTCTGATCTCTCTTGGCTGGAGGATCCTCTCGTTTCCATTGTGATTTCTCCGTCTGGCACTACCACTGAGCATGATCTTTACAGTCGATCTGAACCTTGAATTTAGAATTAAGTAAGCGAGTGGAGGACAAAGCACATTTGATTCGGCTAGCAGTTCCAATGCAAAGGCAGTAATGGTTGAATGGGGGTAATATCTCATCACCATAGCAGCAACATTTGTCACGTGATTTGGTAAATGGCTGGCAAAGAAATAGACAGTCAAGCCAATAACCATGTAGTTGATTTTTCTTCGATACAGAAGTTTGCGTCTGATAGCAATGTTTCTTGTACTCCGAGATCTTTGCCAGATTCTGCATTAACGAAAATAATAGGTGCAGTTTAATATCAATGAATTACCGATATATTTTTTCTGATTTGGAACATCATTCGTTTTGCTCAGCAAACTCAACTGGGTGTGTTCCGTCCAACAAGTCTAAGGACAAATTTTGGGGTGTTCACGCCTTGGTGTTGAGGAAACCATAGCTGGTTCGCTTTGTGTTGTGTTGTGCGTATTGTTGAGTGTCTTTTCAATCTTGTTTCACGCCATTTAGTGATTTTACCGTCCGCATAGGGAACTCAAGCAAGGACGTTTTTAACAGACGCACGTAAACCGGAAGTGGTTGATGTCGTGCACGTCAATACTGCGTTTCTTTAGTTCTCTAGTGGGTAATTAAAAAATCAAAACTCCCAAAAGTTTCTCCTTCAAAGGTATGTAGCCTGAAACAGTGATACTTTGCAGAAATACAGTGCAAATTCTTGTGACGTCACAAGTGATGACGTCACAAAATAGGCTTTTTGGTCGTGCACAGTACTAATCCAAAAAAATGAATTTGAAACAATAACGTAAGAAAATTCAATAATGAAAGGCTCCACTCAATATCTTCTATAGCTAAGAGATAGTGATAACATTCCATGCATATATATTTTTTTAAATGGAACAAATTTGTGGCCGATTTTTCGGCACTTTTTTTCCCAGCGTGCTAATTTCGAACTTGCGCTTCCTGTAGAAAAAGCATAACTGTAAGAAATACTTTACCTTAAAATGTTATATTGCATGGTTAGACAGAGCAACATTGGCAGTAGATATATTGCAAAACTACTGAAGGTATTGAAAAGGTATTCTTCAGAGAGCCAATTTAGATCACAGGTCAGATCGGATGCAGATATGCGATAGAGATCCCCAACAAAATACGATAGAGCGCCCACAAGGAGAGGATATATCCACAGTAGCAATAATAGGGCGATATTAGATCTCCTTGACACTGATTGAGGACGGCCGCCGCTACATCGAAGCATGAAGATTTCAGAGAGCACGTTCATCCCACACAAAGTTGACGAGTAAGCACAGCTGCCCCAGATGCCCACAAAAGCCGTCCACTTGCACGGGAATACCAGTGTATTATTGTTTGTTTCCCCTTTGAAGTCGATGCCCATTGAGACGGAATGGCCACAGGCTGTTAGAATTATCGAAACAATACAGATGTTGAGCATCATTGGGGCCAGAACTCTGCGGCGCATTGTAGGCCGAAACAAGGCGTAAATGGTGGAAAGGTGCAAGATTAACCCCAGTACAACAAAGGTCATAGAGATGTTAACTGATAGGACCAGTAAGGAACTGGATCGATAGCCATTGATCATTGCACTTGAGTTGTTCATTTTGAGTGCCAATCTACGAGAGTGAAAAAATGATGAGGAAAAAAATGCAAAATCAAAAGAAAAACAAAATAACCAAAAAAAGGGTTGCGTTGCTTGCATCAATTGAAATTTTCCGACCCGAAGTCCAGTTTTCCCACTATAACTACGGGTAACCCTGGCGTACAGTGAAAAACGTTGATGCGAAACTAAAATTACTTATATTTGAGAAATAATGTGATCAACATGTCACGAGCATGGGACAAAGAAAAAAATCTGAGTCCCCGACAAGAATTGAAGCTATGACCTTCAGTCACATGATATATATTTTTGTAAGGGGCTGTATCAAAGCTTTGGCAATCGCTATATATCTTCAAAGGATGCCATTTTAAGTATCGTAATTCTCTTCATAAGGCAATTATGTTATTACTGATTTTCATAAAAGCAATGCCTTAAGGTGATTCCCTGGTTTTGCACTGCGTATCTCTTACTGCGCATAACAAGATGGCCGCCGTAAAAAAAGCATGTGATGCAACATTATTAAAATGAAGTTGACTGAAGAGTAACGCTACTGGAATTTTTGCTTGCGGTTGTGTCTTGCCGAGGAAGGACTCAATATGTTGGGAATGTGCATAACGTAAGCAGTACGCGTGTTGCTGAGTTCGACTTCCTCACGGAGAACCTCGATAGTGGATGTTTAACTTGCGCTTACTCACTTTGATTTTCATTATCACATGGTGTCCTAAATGTGATATCTCGATGTAAATTCTGTAAAAACGGAGTTTTTAATACTTTCTTCCCCCATTCACAAACATTCTATTTCGAAACTCGCCCCAGTCCTCTCTCAAAAATCTGAGAAAATGCATTTGGTGCGCACTTTCTGCTGCTCTACCGCAAAAACGAGTACGGTGACCCCCATTTTATATTTCATGATTTAAATAAGGACAGTGCTTCCTTTCGATGACAAAAGAATTGGCACAAATCTATGTTCAGTCTTTTGGCAATTTTACTAAATTGTATGGATTGATCTATCACGGGTCGAATAGCGCGTGTCCAATTTAATTCTACTTTGGAGCGTAAAGTAAAAACAAGAGCATTAAAAGGCATTTTTCTGGTATGTAAGTGGATAAACAATACATTAAAGTCAAATTCTTTGCGATACCACATGCATCATCGAAAAAAATCTCTCCTTTTTGTCTAGTTTTGGGCTGCCCGTGGTTTTTGCCAAAGAATCCTAAATAGCCGTATTTGTCAGCATTGTGACGTCAAAACGAGCACGGTGACCCCCACTTTTTATTACTTTTTTATCATCTTCTTGACTTGTTACATCAGTGCACCAAGTTTCATCTACAATCTATGTTACGTTCTTTTACTAAGGAATCACCTTAAACTGAATTTAAGGTGTTGTAGTAAAACTACCCTTGGCCAGTGATTATTTCTCATGTAGATTAAGCAACTGATGCAGCTAATTAATGAAGTGGATAACTGACCCCCTTTATCAATAAGATCCCATATTTAATTCCTCAGTGTTTTACCCTGCACAGACAACTTATGGTGTTATCCTAAATTTGATGGAGAAGTTCTTTTTACAGGCTTGGATTTTTTCGGATAAGCTTTTCGTTTATGTTATCCGATGAAAGCAGTCACCGAAAAAGGAACGTAACTTCTTCAAAACTCTTTTACCGCGTAGAAATTTTTGCAACGAGACAGGTAGACAGGTGAAAACGCAAAGTTTGCGAAAACGATGACGTCACAGCCGTCTGACCTCGCGCAGAATGTATTTAAAAATGTTTCATCGCCACCTTTCCCTTCTTGAGACCTAAAGCGTATCAGTTTAGATTGTTTTCTTTAAGGGTTAAAAATGTTGAAGCTTGTCGTTTCAGAATACCACTTAGTAAGGGGAGCTTTATTTAACTGCCGGTCTCGATAATCAAATAATTAAACTACTCGACAGAGGACAACAAGCAATACACTCCAAGATTTGAGTTGGATTATTCTTACATAAACCTGATTGGCTACTCGGAGACAGCTTTATTGACCAAACATTGATCGCAGAGTGAAAAAACGTGGATTTTATTATCACTCAAAACCAATCAATGTGACCGAAATGTATACTCGACAGAAATGGATACTCGATGACGGGAGGAACGATTTGAATACGTGTGGATGTGAATTTTTTGCGCTTTCTAAAAGAATGGATACGTGAAGAGGGAGGCTTAGTTAACTTCTTTTTCGGATACTTTTATTTTTTAAGTCGAGGGAAAGGAACATTTTGTCAAACTGACGAAATATGTGCAAATGAGAGAGCCGGGGAGTAATCCAATTCATTGGCTTATCATGATTTGCCGTTATGTATTTACATCTACGTATTATAGTGATGTTCGAGAACATAATTATACGGGCTTTCGCTTGAATAATTATTCTTGAAGTAAAGTATGGCACTAGGCAGTTATACCTTTTTAGAAAAAAATAGGGTAAAAAATCTATTGAGTGGTATGCATGGTACGCACTGCTCCATTTTTTAACTATGGCTATACGTATCGACTAAGATTTAACCTTTCTGGTTGATTTTTAAAGCATACAAAAGAATTGCCCCTACCTACCTCTCTCATGTCCACAGAAACTTAGAGATGAATTCCAGTTTGTTGACGCTTATAAATCATGGTTGATTTGGCTTGTCACTTCCCAGTTCAGCTCTGTAGACATATTCACCTGTACAGACGTTCGGCTTGACTGATTGTTTGTATTAATATATGCTATACAATCTGCGTCACTCTGACGAAGACCTTCAGACTGACTTTAATATTCAGTTTTTAAGGGCACGCCCCGGATACATGCCTTGTTGTAGAAAAACAAAGACTCTCTTCTAGGTAGGTTAGACGAACACCGGCCTTGTAGGTGGAAGCGGCACACTCTAGTAATGAAAAGTAAGGTGCAGTTTAAGAAGAAAAACTGAAAGCAATTCACCTAGCGCACTGTTAAAGTAAGAGGATAAATGAAAATCACGTTTTTTTGTCCAACCGGAAACTAAGACTAGCAAAGCCAGCGGGAACCGATAAGAAACAACGCGTTTACTGGGCAAAACAACAACGCCGCACGTGAGAAATATAAGTCTTGGTGTGAGGAGAAAATAGGTTTCTAAAACCTACATAGGGCCGGGAGTGAGAGAGAGAGCAAACGAGTTGATATCTCCTAATTAGACCGTTATACGCCCAAAAATCGATCGGCTGTGAATTACACAAAATTAGACAAGTACGAGAGAGTAGGTTAGAAACCTTTTTTTTTTTTCCAGGAGTCGATCTGATTTTATCATTTAGTCTCCTATTCATAAATTCCTTTCAACGTTACGCAAGTAAAGTGCTCACTGGGAAAAAGGCAAGACGGGTTTCAAGAGAAAAATCTATACTAGTGCATATCCTTGGTATTTCTAAGGTTACGCAACAGTAACATCGTTCGCATTTCGAGCATGGCTTAACCTTACGGGGGAAATACATAATACATAGTGCATATATACATATTTTATTACATCAGCCCCACAGGCTTTTCAGAGTCAATGTTACAGTAATAATTTTAAAAACAGGAAGCTAAAAACACGAAAAATGATTAACGTACTAACTAAAGAAGGCGTCCAGAAGTGGTCGCCTAAGTTGACGCTTGTAGTCACTGATTCGCTTAGCTTGAGTGCTGGATGCAACTTATTCCAAAAGGACGTCGCTCTATATTCGAAGGACCTTTGGCCACTAGTAGTGCGGAAAAGTGGTATTCTTAACATTTCAGAGTCCCTGGTTGTCCTTGTCGAGCAAGGCGGCCGATGTCATACGAACTTCGATGTTAAGTATGCTGGAGCACATTCGTTGAGGCCTCAAATGTAATAAATGACCCTAAATGTAATAAAGGTTCGAAGTGTAATAAATTTTGGCCCTAAAGGTAATAAAAATCCTAACGGTAGTAGAATAACACTTGGCCGTCAACTTGATAAAGTCGCAGTGACTTTAATGTCATAGCCAGGCGATTTGCATTCTACGCCATGTTGAAGTCAGTTAATAATTCCACATTACCCATAATGCACGGTGTTTACCTTCCAGTATTTCGCGTATTGACCAGTACTTGTAGCTTTTCATGAGTATTATAGGTTTTCAAAGGAAACTGAAAACAAGAGTTAGGTATAAAATGTTTGCGGTAAACAATACGTAGTATTACTTAATTAGGCGATGTGAATATGGTGGATTAAACAAATTCTTAAATGATCATGATAAGTCTTGGTAAAATTTCTCTGAAACCAGATCAGAGTTCTAGACAAACCCAGCGGTGCCTGGCCTTGTTAAATCCTAGCCTGATATTAAGAAAAGACACTCAGCCTCGTCCCGTAACATTCGAAATATAAGGATTTGTATGAGGAAAAAGCTATCGTTTCTGTAACCTACAAAAATGAAAGGATTTCAATAAAAAAAAAAACAGCTTATATCTTACATAAAATGTGTGTTACGTCCTTCCTGTGCACTAAAATGCACTTTTTATTTAAGTGTCAATGTATTTAGCGCGAAAGCGCTAATTGGTGACACTATTTTTACGTCTCCTACTGGAGACGGGACCGCCTTTATACGTGGTCATCAGAGCCACGCAAAGGTCTAACCGCTTGCAGTACAAAGGCAGTACCTTCATTGCCCAGTTATTTTAAGACCCTGAGTGTTGGTCCCGGTCCCAGGAATCGAACCCGCGACCTTCCGCTCTGCAGTCAAGCGTTCTCCCTACTGAGCTAAGGTCTCTAGAGAGAGAAAACCGTTTACAGTACTAACCCATACTGAACGACCATAAATCGGCCCATGGACCACACAGGAGGGAGGTAACACACATTTTATGTAGGGTAAGCTAACTTTTATTGAAATCCTTTTATTTTCGTAGGGTTACAGAAACGATAGGTGTTTTCCCCATAAAAATCCCTATATTTCGAATGTTATGCAACAATGCCGATGCTTGCCGAGCTTGGGCTACCTTTGAACTAACCACTCAAGAAGTAGTGTGAAACACTCAACTTTGTGCAAGTCATATTTGTGCAAGTCAGACACCAAGTAGCCTGCGAAAACATCCGTTTCTCCACGCTAGTCACTGCTGGGGACGTTTCGCGCGGCGTTTCCTCCTAAATTATACATTGAAAACACTTTTTAGGCTATCCATAGTACTTTTAAATCTCTAGAAATGCTTTCTAAGCGGCACTATCAAATTTGTGTCTGTTTGGTCATCCTAGGGGAACTTGAATATCTTCGAAATTGCAAGGGGTTCAGTATTATATTCCCGAAATTTTTAGATGCAATTTAACCTATTAGGAAAGTGAGCTTTTTTACTCCTCTCTCCATCATATTTTTGAATCCGAAAATATAAGGTTTCCTTTTTTCTAAGAAAATAGCGTAACCTGGGGAGTGAAATGTGAAAAATTAAACTTCAGAAAATCGTAGGGAATTTATCAGATAAGCTTCGAAAATTGTACATGAATGGAAGGGTCATCAAGAAAGCTTTAGCCGTTCTTAAGTAATGGAAAATTCTAGGCAATATTTGCTTCTCCGAACAGATATTTTTACAGAAAACAGTCGTTGGGTGCCCCTGCCCCATGTCAAGCTTGGAGCGGGTTGTGCAGACCAATGGTTCTTAACAATATATGAGCATCTCTGACTAAAGGAAGTGTATTCATTCTTTCTCTTCTACTTCTACTTCATGTCGGATGAGACGGACAGACGGCTGAAAATGCCCCTTTTTGTTGCAGTTACTACAAATGGTGTCTCAGGCAGGGCAATACCTCCTGTCGTGGTTCTGGCTTTCGCTTACAAAAACAGGGCCGGTCATTCTGACTTGTAGGGCTCTTTCATAGATCCTCCGTTTCGGCTACGCGCAGTTTTCTTGTTTGTTGCTTGCTGCTTAAGTTAGATCACGGCTGACTAACATAATCAGCTTTCTTTTCCTTCAGTTTCTTTCCCACGGACAACGGTTCGGTTCTGTTTTGTTGCTGTGACCAATCTCGGCTTATGCGACAGCGTCCGCAAGAGTAAGGTTAGATTTAGCTTGTAAAGAGTCAGACGGTATATCATCGAGGACATCCAACAGTAATTCTGACTCTTATAGGTTCATCCTCTAGAGTTCCATACTCACAGTTTTCACCGATTCACCGGGGTTTTGTCTTCGTGGGTTGAACCGAGCTCGTTCGCGCGACGGACGTGCGCCGGGCTGAAGTTTTGAATAGCCTTGGGAGCTTGGTTTTGACTTCGTCTTAATGAGCAAGCGGTTCCTTCGTTTATGGCGTAACGTTTTGACGATGTCGTCCGAATGCGGTCCTCTATACATGGCGGCACGGCATAGAGAAATGCTCGGACCTTTGAATTTGACCCGGTTTGATTTGTTTTGAAGAGCTAAAGCGATCCGATAGCGCTAAAAGTCTCAAAGCCATTTCTGTCACATTGTCCGCTTGATTGGGATTGTTCGCTCCTTCGAATTTGCTTGGGAGCGGGAGAGGATCTACAGGCTGCAGCCCGTGCAAAAATTTAACCGAGATCTCGCCGAGATTGGCGAGATTACGGCGAGATTAATGAGATCTCGGCGAGATTTGTATTGTCGCAGAGATGTCGACGAGAGCTCGGCGAGATAAACGAGATCTCAAAGCCATTTCTGTCACATTGTCCGCTTGATTAGGATTGTTCGCTCCTTCGAACTTGCTTGGGAGCGGGAGAGGATCTACAGGCTGCATGCATAGGCAGATTTACAGGGAAGGCAGTTTTCAACTGCTGGAAGATCTTCGGTTGGTCTCCCATTCTGTTTAATGGTGTTAGATTGGTTAAAGCCACTGCTATCATGTAGTATCAGGCGAAGAGAAGAAAGGAGACTACACAAGGTTTATTCAAGATGGCCGAACAAGGATCCGAGCATGCAATGCAATGCCTAAAACAACACTGAAACTGACATTTTTTTTCTGGTGAGCAGTGGGCAGAGAGGAAGGGACAAGATTGCCAAATAGCTGCCTATAGATAAGCCACGTGGCGAAAAGCACCAAAAATGCTGTCTCTATATACCAAGTTTTAGACCACAGAGAACAGCTGACACAGATTTAATACTTGTATAAGGTGAAATTCTCAACGCAAAATGAGCTTTCAAACGATGGTTTTGGCGTTCATTGCGCAACAGATGCCTACAACATAGGGGGTGGAGAGAGGTTGCTGGGCACCACAAGATCTCTTGTCCCAGCTGCACCCCTAGGCGAGCAGCCTTACCTTGCCTTATTTATGACGACAAAATATAACTAAATGGATTTTTTCCCATTGTGCTGTTTTTTTTTGGCGGATGTTTTTTATTATTTTGTTATTACTTTATATACATACATTTTGCGCGTTTCCTTCAGTGCCGGCGCATGTACATGTAGTCCGATTGTAAGGCCACCCGCATAGGATTTTATATATGCAGAGTATGCATAATAGATTTCATCTGTTTTTCACAAGGCACAAAAGACAGGCGAAGAAAAGCAGATAAGAAGCGTATATATAAACCTCTATCCTTATTTTTTGTGGCATGACACGCTTCAACTTTCCCAGCTGTCACAATAAAATGTCGTCATGCTGGCCGACTAATCTATTGTCTCTAATAAATTAAACTTAAAGAAGACTTAATTCTATATATTAACTCAGAAGAACAATCCCTTAAGTTTGCTTACCTTAATTTTTGCTTTTAAGCTGTTTCTCCTTTTCAAAAGGTTCGGTAACGACTGCAGATATAAAATCCTGTAGTATTGCAAAAAATCATGCCTGTTGACTACAGGGAATCATTAAGAAAACAATTTAACCTGTGTAAGTAGTTATAAAACCCAACCTAATTTCATATGTTTTAATATTCATAGAGCTCTCTTTTGACTTAAATGCTTCCTTGAATTTTTATGAGTGTGAAATATGAATTCCATCCAAGTTGGCGCCCATGTTCTATGACACGTTGACCACAGCCAGTTTACACCGATCGAGGGGCTGTTTCGTAAAAAATTAATCGGTGAGTACTCTAAAATATATCACACTTTACGACGCTGTTCAATTTCATCTTGAAATAAAACGTAGTTACCACAGCGAAAAAGCCGATGGCTATAGTTCGGGATCATCTCTCGAGGGATATTTTGCCCCCACGACTGCGATTCTCTTAACCGTTTGTCACTAATTCAAAATCTGCATTCAGTTTTCTTATAAAGAAAACATATCCCAAAGAAATAAATAGAGAAAAAAAATTTTCATGCGAAGGCTAAAAAAAAACTTTCTAAAATATAAGTGTGCGAAAGATAGTGCTCTTTTTCCTAAGATTTATGAAGCCGAAAATGAGACTAATTTTGTCGGCTTTTCGGCACGATGAAAGCACTGAAGTCGAATTATGAGGATTTTAGTAAAAACGCAATTACTGCCCTTTTCCTGATAGTCATTCCTTTTCCTGTTTCCAGCTTCTTTAACATTAAAAAATCATTCGAAAGCATTTCGAAAGGTTTAACGTTTCTTCCGATTCTGGGGCGCTCGCCGACAAAGAAATAGATACGTTTTAAAAGTTTCCACGAGATTCTATTCCTCGAATGGTCTCCTTAAAGAATTTGATTCTAAATAAGTGAATTTTCGGCCAGTTTTACGAAGGCCACCTAGTTTTGTAATATTGTATGTAAAACGCCGTTCACAAACCACAAACAAAGCACTAAGCAGATTGTACTCAACTGACTTATCATCATGATTCTAAAAGCAATTTAGAAACCTTTTGCCAGTTTCTTCCGCCGCACAACGTTTTTACATCAAAAAGCCGTTCATGCCGCGTATCTGATATGGTCTGAATTAACCTCTTTGCTCATTTTAGTGAGTTGGTAGGAATTCAATTTTATTTTACTTTGTACTTCATCTTTTCTTGTACTGAGCCACAGGCTAAGTTTATTATTTATTTTTCAATATTTTTCAACAAGCCACGTATATGAGTCAAACTAAAATCATTAATTTTTGGCCGCTCCACTTCAGAAATCTATTTGGGCCTAAATGGAAAAAACACGTGGCGTTGCTGTCGTCGTTGGTTCATCTCTCTTCAGTTCGGTGTTTGTTCTACCTTGTCTTGAGGCTATGTTCTGGTAATGACGGAGAAATATTAAGTCTGGAAGAGTTAAACCAGTTTGAGTTTTTGTAGACGTACACTATTAGAAAAAAAGATCATTTAAGTGAGTAATGAATATCAGTCCCTCTTAAATAATAAATCCTTGGTTGTTATCAAAACATTCTTACTTGTTCTTCCTTGTCCTCAAATAATTTATTTCTATGAAGAATTATTACTTTAATTTTGGTCAACATGTTTATTATTGCCACAATAAAAGAGAAAGGCATTTTTTTTCTCATTTTCTTAAAGACTATGCTTCGTTTCCCTGCCGTATGCGTTTGCTTATAATCGCAAGTGAAACTTAAATGTGGCCGACTATTAACACCAATTTTAGTTAAAGGAAACTATTTGTAAATATGCTTTCAATGTACAAGTAAGAAATAAATATCTACATTTTCAAAAAAGTTTAACAAAACACTGTCTTTTTATCTGTCCTTTTTTTTATTAATACTGACAAACATTATTTCTTTATCAATTTTGTATCTTTTTGAAGTAGTGCCACTATTCGTTTGGCTTCGGGCATGCATAAACACACGTACACTTAAAAACGGAATCTAAGCTATTAAAATCTATCATAAGAGTTTTAGAACATATTACGAATATATTATATTTGGAAAAATTTCGGCTTCTTGTACCTTATGACAATAACCGTTGTAAAAGTTTTAAAGAATACATCTTTGAGTTTAGAAAAAGAAAAGTAAGGTAATGTTACCAAATTAAAATTCTTAATACAATGTACTTTTAGTATCTTAGTGTAACTTAGTACCTAAAAGTTAGCCAAGTAGTTTCAAGCCTGGGTCTAGGAGGTTTTCCTAGGAAAATGGTTTATATTGCTTTTAAAGAGGGTGTAAATGAATCTAAATTATTTAATGGTCATAGAAGGAGCTCATCGTCTTAAACAGCTTAAAATAGAAATCAAGTGAAGTTGCCAACAATTGTTAATGGAACCGAAAGCCGAAAGCTTAGTTGGAAGTGAAAACGATCCAAGAGAGATAGTACCTTAAGGTATATTGGGTTGGTGTCTGCAGTCGCCTTGCAGCAAAACGATGCGAAATGGTTGGTTGGTCAGATGGTTGATTGTTTTGAAGGTTGGGCTGTTGGATGGTTGGACAGTTGAATGATTGGATGGATGGATGGATGGATGGATGGATGGATGGTTGAATGGTTTGATAGTTGGATGGATGGACGGATGGATGGATTGAGGTTGAATGGATGGTTGGATGAATGAATGGATGGATAGATGGATGGATGGATGGATGGATGGATGGATGGATGGATGGATGGATGGATGGATGGATGAATGGATGGATGGATGGATGGATGGATGGATGTAGAGATGAACGGATGGATGGTAATGTGGTTGACGGTTGAAGAGATGGTTGGGCGGTTTGATTCTTAGATGGATGGATGATTGGTGACATGGTTAAATAGTTGGATGGATGTTTGGTGACATAATTGGATAGTTGGATGGATGGTTGATGAAACGTGGTTGGATAGATGGATGGATGGTTGGTGACATGGCTAGATGGATGGTTTTATGGTTGGATGGATGGTTGATGAGACGTGGTTAGATTGATGGATGGATGGTTGGTGACATAATTGGATAGCTGGATGGATGGTTGATGAAATCTGGTTGGATATTAAATGGACGGATGGTTGGGGAAATGGTTGGATGGATAATGAAAGGATGGTTGGTAAAATTAGTCGCTGGATGATTGATAGTGGATAATTGGGTTAGATGGTGGATGGGTGGATTAATGGGTTGATTTATTTATGGATGGGTGATTAGATTGATGGATGATTGGATACATGGTTGGATGGAATGGTTTGGATGGTTGGATGGCTGGCTGGATGAATGTGACAATCCACTTTCACGATCGGTGCGGCACAACTTCTCTCCGTTTCCGAAATCACCGCTCTTAAGTGTGAACAGAGGCTCAATCCGATATATATGGTTTTCATGTGGGCGCAAAAGTCATCCGCTATTGTGTGAACATAGCCTTAACCCTTGCTCTACAAACACACATGGCTGACAGGTACTTCAAATGATGTTCGGTTTGACAAATTATAAAAATGTAAATGACCACCACTATCTTTTGCAGGTTATAGCCTTTAGTTAAAAAGAAAAACAGATACATGGGATTAGGTTGAGGCGGAAACATATAGCGCATGAGGATGCTTTGGCATGCATCACGACATCATTGGCGACACATCACGTAATCAAAGCAACCAATCATCCCCAACCTTTTATGTGAAATAAGCAGCTCTCCTAACGGGTTCATTTTATATTTTTAAACAGTTTCATGCTTACAGTTTGACAGGTGATGGAACTCTGTCACCATATTTATCAAACTCTTAAATAGTGGGAACTGCCACCGAACTGAGTGAAACGTAAAACCAACAACTCAAAACATGAAAAGAGAAGGTATAACTAACACAGCAAATCAGGCAAAAGGAGATACAGGTGGACAATTTTCAAGAAGACTGAAACGGGTTGCAAGTGTGGTTTTTGAAAATTAGTTAACCCAACTGTTTTTCATCTTTCATTTTTTGTCGTCTGTAACGTTTGATATAATGCTTGGGAGACATGACCCGAAACTATGATTTTGTCATTCAAGTTCCATTGCGCATGCGAATAAGGATGGGTGTAACTGATAGGCCAGCATTACAAGCAATGCGGTGTACTAGCCAGTGCTGGCACAGTCCCTTAATTGACTAAGCGTTATTTCGACCACTTTTTCCTTTCTATACGTGTAGACTCGATATATGTAAGATGATAACTTCGATTCTTATTTTCGTCCAAAAGGAAGAGAAAAGGAGTGAGTATATCCCACTCGTTGAAGACTAGATATATACCGGACTGGTATTTCTGCATATGTATCTATTGAAATTAAAATCCTTCTACAGTGTGACAAGTTATTTAATACCGGTATAATTAAATTTTAAGTTCATTTTCATGCCAATAATCTAACCCCTATTATTAAAAACTGAATAATTGGATAATGCAATTCTAGAGCTCTGATTGGCTTAGCTGTCATTGTATATGAGCCATTATTCCACGCTCTCCAAATATGGTAATTGTACGCGTCCGCTCAAAATTAAAAACAAGCCGAGTATCGGTTGTTTTTACAAATAAAGTCGGGAAGAATTCTCGATATTTTGTGGGCGTTTTTAATGAGACAATTCTTCCAACGCCAACTCGTGGAATAATTGTTAAATATATCTTGTGCTCGTTTTTATACTACTGAAGCATTTTTTCCTGAAGATTTCGCAAGACTGTAAAAAGTCAATGCACACTTGCTTTGCTTAAAAAAATGCCCTTGAATACACGACCAGTGGTTCACCAGTACTAACTGCAAATTCACAACCTACTCTGCACTTCCTGCTCTGCATTCTTTTTCTGATCCGATCCGACAACGTTTTTCTCTTCTTCCTAGATACAGTATAAACAATATACACAAGTAAATTAACATCGCACCATGATTCCATTAACCGAATCAAATTAAAAAGCCTTCAAAGGGGAGTTATTCATTAAAGTACCATGCATGGGGCCAGCGCAGGAAAGAGGGCAAAACGGTTAACGCGTCTTAATTCTTTAAACATTGCCGCGCTAAATGATAACTTTAACAGCAAAATTTCGGATTCGGTTTGTTAATCGAAGCCTTAACCGTTTCATTACAGTCGAAAAGCAAAAATACTTACGGTAATGCCTTAATTTTGAACCCACCCGATTACCAACCATTTCGTATAGCATCAACCTATTTAATGTAAAAATTGATCAATACATTTCAGGGGCACCCAACTTCGTTTCCTCGTCCGAAATGCATTAAAAACACTTTTTAGGCTATCCAGAGTACTTTTAAGCCTCTAGAAATGCATTCCGGCTTTCCCTGCTAAAAATTCCGGGTAAGCGGCGCTACAAAATTTGTATCTGTTCGGTCATCCTAGGAGAACTCGAGTCTTTTCGAAATACAATTCAAGGGCTTTATGATTACATTTTCCAGAAAAATTTTAGATGCAATTTAACGTATTAGGACTGAAGTTTGGTTCCGAAAATTTTAGGTTCCTTTTTCCTACGAAAAATTGGCTAACCTGAGGAGTGAAATGGTGATGGGGTGATAAAAATGAACTTTAACAAATCGTAGGGAAATTATTTGATAAGCTTCGAAAATTGTACATGAATGGAACGGTCATCTAGAAATTTTTAGCCGTCCTCAAGTAATAGAAAATTCGACTAGGCAATATTATTTTGCTTCTCCGAACAGATATTTTACAACGAAACATGCAGTCGTTGGGTGCCCCAGCTGATATTTGGAGCCGGCAGTATGGTTTGGTTTGGTTTTCTCAATGCAATGTCTCCTAATTTCCTAGTTGACTTATAGTAGCTGGAATATATATAAGTAGTTTTGCCTTTTCATGAGCTGAAGCAATGCTTTACGATATAATCCTTGTCTTCCTCAGAAAACGTAAGGCTGCTAATCTCGACTGGTTGGTAATTCGGTGAGTTGAAAAAGATTTCTTTCATGCTGCCTTTAGGGGCATCCCACGACTGTTTTCTGTAAAATATCTGTTCAGAGAAGGAAATACTGGCTAGAATTTTCTTTTGCTTGAGGACGCCGCTAAAAATTTCTAGGTGAACGTTCAATCCATCTACAATTTTCGAAGCTTATCTAATAAATTCCCTACGATTTTCTTAAGCTTAATTTTTCGTATTTTACTAACCATAGGTTTTTTTAGGAAAAGGAAACCTAAAATTTTCGGATCGTCTAAAATGTGATGAAGAGTGGAATCAGAAACTAAAATTCTCACTTTCGTAAAACTTTAAATTGCACATAAAATTTTCAGAAAAGTAATACAGAGATAGACCCTGGTAATTTCGAAAAGCCTCAAGTTCCTCTAGGATGACCGAACAGATAAAACTTTTATAGGGCCGCTTAAAATGCATTTCTAGAGATCTAAAACACTCCGGATAGCCTAAAAAGTGTTTTCAACGTGTTTTGGGGAAAACGTCGTTGGAAGCCCCTGTGCCTTAGCTACTTGATTTAAGATTGCCTTAATCTTATAATAGAAGGCAATTTTTAATAACGGTGGTTGTTTTCATTTGTGAAATAAGATAGAAAACACATTGAACAACTGCAACATTATCGAGAAAAAACTAATGGCTGTTACGCTAATCAAAAAGGATTTCAGACAACTTGTCCTTTGTAACTAACCGTTTCTCAGCGTGCGTATTTCTGACTTTTTTACAAAAAAAAGCACTCGCTCCGCAGCCTAAAAATTACCCGTTTTCATTCTTATTAATTTATTCAAAGCACGCAGCTTTGAAAACATTCAGTGTTCACCTGCTGCAATCCTAATCACGCTTAAATAGATTTTCTAAAAAATATAATTTGTAACAAAACAAAGATAATACCGGATGAGTTATTTTCTTCCTTCCTTAAAAATCTCATTTCTTTGTTACGATCCCTTTGTTGTCTCAACTGGAGACGACTAGTGTCATTTTTTTCATCTGATTGAGACAAATAACGAGATAAACTGGGCTGAAATTCCGTCTGTTTCGTTGTGAACAAGAGGTCCTGCCTCAAGGCTATTAAAGTGCGTTCACTTTTGGACAAAGAAAAGGAAGAGATTCTGGGAAAATTACAGATTCTGAGACTGACATGTCTAAGTGCTTTTTTATTTTGCAGTTACCTCGATCGCTATCACTCTACTGAGAGCTATACGTCTGCATAACAGGGAAAAGTTTTGCGATGGAAAGCATTTACGAAAATTAGATCTGGGCATGAAGTAAAAGATGATGCGAATTTCACTTATTTTGATCAAAATAGCTCTCAAGATACTTCAGCGCTTGATAAGGCTGATGATTTTAGCGTGAGCATGTTTTGGCCACAGAGGAGGATTTTTAATTAGTAAATCTATTAATGAATAAAGTTTCTGCACAGTTTTTGTAGCTCATTTGAAGGCAAACAAGCTAGAGAAAGACTAAACTACAAATAAATGTTCTGAAAATTTTCAGCAGGGTGATTTACTGAGGGGTAATTACCGTTGAATACAAATACCCCACAGGCAAATATAAGAATTGTTACCCCAGCTCTTGCACGCGAAAAACATGAACAATTCTATTATCTTTCCTTTTTTGCCAGTTTGGTTTTTACGATCTATGTTCGTTGAACGACAATATCGTCATATCTTTTTTCATTCTATGTTTTAACCCTTTAAACCCTAATATCAAAATTTAAATCCTCATTTGTTGTCCCTATATGTTTTCAATAGAAGTTGTGGGGAGAACTTGTTGAAGTATCAATTAAATTCATCTTGTGTGATCCTGTCCTCAATTCTCATGACCACTGTGTTTTATAAAGCAGTGATAATACAAGGAGAAATTTGACACTGATCACTCTTAGGGCTAAAGGGTTAAAACTCATCACCCTTTTACTCTAAACCTTGAGCTTGGGCCACTCGCGCATTTTCAACTTATCTTGCAACGAACCTCAATTTCACATTTAAGGAACCGCCGCATACTAATGAGTAAAATCTTTTGTGAATCTGTTGGGATCACATGGATAGTTTGACTTTTCACACCGCCGTTTAAGTAGCTTCATGTCGTTTATACAAGGTGGTTTGCCGTCTGTTTCCTAGATGAAATCTTGTGCGGAAGGCTTGGATCTCTGCCGCCGGAATAAGTTCACGAATGCACGATATGTTGAATAGCCATTGGCTGTTTGAAATTTTAGCTTATTATCATTATAATAATAGTAATAATAATAACAAAAATGATAATTTTGAATAATAATAATAATAATAATAATAATAATAATAATAATAATAAATTATTGATTTATTATTGATCCAAGTGTAATATAAAATGAACGGCAGCGTGGATGATTTTCGAATTTGGGGTTTTTACATTTCTTAATTCGTCTGTTTTGAAACTCGAACAGGAAAATTGACCCTTTCATTAATTCCGCACCAATCCCGCTGAGCATCTCTATGTTTAAGAGTGGCAAATTTTGATTAAAAGCTTTCAAATCGGTTTGTGATCTGATTTTAGAAAAAGGAGATGGAGAAAAGTTCTTTACCGTAATTTGTCTGCCTTTACGATGGCAGGTAGTAGTGACAAAATGGTAATAAATAAGAAAACTAGGTTAGAAAAATTCCCTAGAAACACCGGCAGTCGTTTAACTTCATGGCAAAATATCGATAAGATACACTGAAAAGTTAAGGCATTACTTGAGAATAGAGAACCACCCAAAAGACAATTCTTTTTCCTGGTTACAGTATTTGTTTTCTTGTGCAGGATACAACGCTTTTTTAAAGTAATAAATAATATAACAAACAATGACAAGTTCTGACAAAAGGCGTCACATTTACCTACGATGCCCACACTGAACCTCGACAGTCAATTGCTGTATTCGATTCAAGGAATCCTAAAAATTAAGTGCAGTTCACTGATTAATTTAATTTTCAAGGTAAGTCTTGTAGGTAGATGTCATTTTATAGTACTTACAGTTCATCCAAATATTCTTCTACACTATCTGGTTCTAGGTTAGTATTCACCATTGGCCTCTTTGTTGCTTAAAATAAGTCTTTAAAATAGTCGTTTTCTTAATGGATCAGTTCTCCCAAAGGTGTTTATCTCCAGTTTTGTTCTATAAAACAACTCAAATGCACAATAGGCAGCGTATACTTTACAAAAGCAGGGGCCGATTTTAATTAATTTGAATCACAGTTTATAGGGGGATAAGTTAAATATGCTCTAAATGCCGTCTTTTCAAATTAGAAATAACTGTAGTCCTTGACATGATTTAGCTTGTTTCTGCGTTATTCTACTTTTCTATGATGCTTGTGAATTTGCAAAAATTAAAACACACACTGTTAAAAGTTATGCGATTCTTTGTAAGTGCCAGACGTCGTAAGTCATTGGGCATCTTTCTTTTGACAATTCTTTACATAGAGAACGGGTAGGCTTGTCTGGTTTAAGGTTATTAAATCTGCAAACGTTTGAAAATACGTGTTCGAAAAAAATAATCCAAGCCTTTCAAGTGTGCCTATTGTAATTCCGTTTTAATTTATTAACATTCATGTACTCTGCACGCTAAATGTCTATTCAAGTACGGTCCACAGCCTTTGAGTCCCTTTGGTCAAACTGATTCAGTTTGATGAACACTGATCACGACAAATTCTCCTGACCGTTGTATTCTCCTTCTTTTGCCAGAGTAAGTAAACTGACGGGACACCAGGAAACCAAAGCAGTTAAAAAACATGGCTATATCCTCTTATGAGCTTCATGGAGAGAGACCGCTTTATGCATATTATGGATCGTCTATGTTTATCATACTGACCTTGGGTCTCCTTGGCAACTCACTGACACTGATTATCTTGTTTCATCCTCACCACCGGAAAAAACGCATGACAAGTATGATGGTGAACTTGTGTGCCGCAGGTATTTCAATCAAGATATCAATTATCAAATAGAGTGCTAGATATATCTAGCCAGATTTATGAAAACCGCACTAGCTGGCTCCTCGAAGCCTCACAGCTTAAACAGACTCAACTAAAGTGTGCGAATATTCTCATGATGAATATTCTGGTCCGTTTTGAGACATGTTTTCAAAAATTCGGCTAGATATGAAAGAACAGACTGAGGGAATGCGGTATAGGCCGGCCCCTTAAGGCCTCGGTAGCTTTCTAACAAGAACTCTAACTATAGCCAGCCAAAACGAATCTACAGTGAAATTTGGCAGGATTTTTGCGACAATTCTTCGGTGGATTCTGGATTCCACGTCGTGGATTCCAGATTCCAGGAACTGTATTCCCGATTTTTTCAGTGGAACGTGGATTCCGGATTCCTGAATTCGGATTCCCTTACATTGGGCGAAACTGTGACAAAACACTAATGTCAGGGGCACCCAACGACAGTTTCCTCCTACATACATTGAAAACACTTTTTAAGCTATCCAGAGTACTTTTAGATCTTTAGAAATGCTTCATAAGCGCGCTATAAAATTTGTATCTGTTGTTTGGTCATCCTAGGGGAACTTGAGTCTTTTCGAAATTTCAAGGGCTTCAGTATTATTTTTCCGGAAAATTTTAGATGCATTTTAACGTATGTTACGAAAGAGAGAATTTTTCTGATTCCTCTCTTCAACACATTTTTGAATCAGAAAATTTTAGTGTCCTTTTTTCTACGAAAAGTAGCCTAACCTGGGGAGTGAAATGTTAAAAATGAAACTTGTACATGAATGGAACGGTCATCAAGAAATTTTTAGCCGTTCTCGAGTAATAGAAAATTCAAGGTAATATTTGTTTTCTCCGAACAGATATTTTAAAGAAAACAGTCGTTGGGTGCCCCTGTGATGTTAAAAGGTTGAACGTAAGGCTACCATTAACCTATTGAGGTACCTTTTATTATCTGCAGATCTTCTTGTGTGCCTACTAGGTTACACTGTAGCTGTCAGCTACAACACGGCAGATTTTGCCAACACTGGCGAAGCACCAGCGCTCTGCTTTTGGTTGGCCATTATAAACTGTGTCACGGGTCTGGCTTCCATCGCTTCCCTGACTACCATGGCAGTCCTGAGTTATCTGGGCATCGCGAGAAACGAGTTTTCACAGCAGAACAGAATGAGCCGTAAACTTGAGGCCTTACTTATTTCAGGTGGGTAAGAGGAGTTGTGATAGGAAATTTAGTCAAACGCAACCACCACGACCTATAGCCAGACTGCAAGCAGTCTCTTTTGCTCGAAAATCTGTGATCGAGGCCGAAATTTGAGTATGCGAGCGGCGAAGCCGCGAACAGCGAGTTGTGTGGGCGTCACCGCCGCTCGTATTAGACTCCTGCATATCGTGCTCGCTCACAGAATTTTGAGCAAAGGAGAGACTTCTTGCTTTCTAGGAACTAGCGAAAACTAAATGTAACGGCTTAAACCATTTATGAAAGGGTTAAAGAATAGAGCAAACACAAAAGATGCCAAAAAATGGGCAAAATTAAAGGCAATTAAAACGGATTACAACTTGGATTATTGAAAACTGCCCCGCTCGGCCCATTACAGTTTTTCGAAGTTTATCTCTCTTATTTGCAACTTTAAGAATAGAGCTTGGAGTACATAAGTATTGTCTGTCATGAGGCCATTATTTTGTCATCTACAAGAAATTTCCTTGCAAAACTAGTATCACAGCGAGCGCACTAGTGTGAGAAATAAGCGAAAAAAATAAAAAATAAAATCATTTTGCTGTGACACACCAAAATGAAAAAGAAAAACAGCGTCTCACCGAGCCTTAAGTATCACCAAGAGACATGCAGTACCCTGGACTTCGCTTGCTGGTAATCAAAAGTATTTCTAAGCGACATTCGAGCATTTATTGACCCTTTCAAAAACTTTCCCGCCAGGCCTTTTTCAGCACAATCGTGTTTTCATCGTTTTTAACTTAAGTCAGAAAAACGACCAAGAAGTACATACCGCAATTACAATATAGTAACACAATCTTTTTTAAATTTTTGGTTTTAAAAGGGACTTGGATATACGCGATCATGCTGACAATACCTCCAGCGTTTGGCTGGAACAGATTCATTCCCATTCCCTCGAGAATTAGCTGCCACCCAGATTGGTATTCGTCAAAACTGTCTGATCAGGCTTACATCATATACCTGACTCTGTTTGGCTTCTTTATCCCTCTGGTAGTCATCATTTTCAGCTTTACAGGAATTTACAGGTATTCAACTTTTTTGCTTGCTTTTTTACTTTAAATGCGTGTGGAATTTAATCAGTCTTACTAAACCTAGGAACTTGGCACAGTGAGGAAAAACTCATCCAAGTAACTGTGAGTTGAACCTTTTCCGGATCATTTTACGTTGCTCTGAAACTGCCCATCTACCCCTCCCATAAACCAACGTTAACACTTAGTTCTTACTTAGGGCAAAATGTTGGTTTAGGGGAGAGGTAGGTGGGCAGTTTCCCAGAAACGTAAAATGGGGCGAGTAAAACACCGAAAATATCGTTCCTCGTTGTTCCTCGGTCTTTCTTTGCTCCGAAACTACAAGGAAACGCTTGACACGCAGGCTAGAGAAGGACTACTTTCAACCCATTTTCCTCAAAATTCAACATTGTTGGGGGTAGTAGAGGGGAGGTCACTAGGTCTACTAATATCACTGGAGAGGTCCCAAGACTTTGACTTCCAGTTTAATTCCTTTCAGCGAGGTCTTACTAAAAAATTACAGGGTGTATGCAATCTGGTGTTTAGTTAAATCATTTGTTTCACTGTTACCTATCTGCCTGTTATTTCAGAGTGCGTACTGAAGTGTCAAAGCGACAGGGATAATCGAAAGGGGGCAAAAAATAAAATTAAAAAAAATCCCCAGGGCTTTTAACGAAACTTAACAAAAACACATGGACCAAAAAGTAATCACCAAAAGTCCCACGACGGATAACTGAGCCTTAAAAAGTTATCGTAAAGGAGTAAATGATAATTATAACACGCAAAGAAAACGAAATTTGAATCATTTCGGTTGTCCATTCATCATATCACATGAATTTTTCTTTTCCTCGTCTGGCAATCTAGAACTACGCGCAAGCAGTACGCACGAGGTACGACACCAATCTTCAGATTCTTTTGAATACCCAAAAAATCCTAACTGTTATGAAGGCACTCAAGAAAATGTTTGCCAAATGATCATACTTGGACTCGCCAATCCTTAGATTATCCCTGTCACTTTAACTCCGGAGCGGGGACTTGTGACGCGCCTCGTGGCGCTAAAGAGGAGGTGAGGCCTTAGCTTTAAGTTTGACTGCTTTCAAACTTTGCCTAACAACTCCCAGCAACACGCAACAACATGCAACAGTGTGGGCAAACAGACGCCACAAGTAACATCTAACAATGTTGCGTCCGTTTGCACGGGGCTTTACTCATATAAGACGTTACTGGCTCATTGAAATTGAGAAATTACTCAGTCAATCTCGCATAGAAATGATGTTGGTTTCAAGTAATATTCAAGAAAGAATTCCAAAAAGGTATCAATAAACTTTCATTTAATGATGATAAGGCTTTTTTCTATTATCTGTTTGTTTAGTTTCTTTTGATGCAACACTGGAAGTATTTGCTATGAATTTGACAGGAAACATCGGGTTCAGCTGCGCTGCAGTCAGCGTTAAGACACATAAATCACTACTTTCTATTTATCATTAAATAATAATGTTAACCCTAAAAGTATCGACCAAGTCTTATGTGTTTTGAAGCCTTTAGGGGAGAGCAACATTCTCTGTGATAGATACCAAGACTTGGCTGCAACAAGTACAAATTGATCGTTTCCAAACCCTCTGTGATGTTTCGAGATCCCACGGAAGTACTGGAGTAGAGCGAATTAAACGGGCTGTACAAATAGGTGCTGCTCTTGTAGATTTTGACTCGGTACTCATCTTTTAAAGACGTGAGACTCACTCCGGCCTACGAAGAGCCGTAACTTGTTATTTATTTGAAAATTTGTTTCATTTTTTTCTTTACATCTGGTTGCGGACGACAAGAGGAACCCGCAATCCTAATCGCCAGGTTGTTTTTACGCATGCAATCAATCAATCAATCAATCATTTATTTTAACACGTTGCGTCAAAGAGCTAAAAAAACTCGTTCAAAATACGAACGTGTATAAGTAAAATCTATAATAATCACAACTATATAATATTATTCAATTTTAAAAATAACTCAAAAAATAGATACATATAAAAAACTTGGTATTAAAAACATAAAAGATAAAAAGGTAAGACCGACTAAAAAGCCACATACTAAAAACGTGACTAGGAAAACTATAATACTCGTTCTAAAAACAGTTGAAAGCTACAATCGTGCACTATAAGACACGTGGCATGAATGTAGCCAGCATTCGTTTGGACTTCCACTAGAAAAGAATGGATTGCAAGAACGCAATTTGATCACTCGCGTTTGAACCTAGTCTATCACTCGTAATCTAATCACGCGTGTTTTGACTATCTATCACTTGAAACTTGCTCAAAGCAGAGTAGCGTTGGAGCAAAAGCGTTTTGACCTTCCATCAGTGTCGCGCGCACTCCGTAACTTTTAGTTATTACTAGGAAGTAGTTAAATAAGTACTACTTAAGTTTTATATTGTCAGGTATATCAAGAACACCTCCGTGCCTCAGGGAATGGCGGATGAATCGGCACAGGAAAGGCAAAGAAGAAGTATCAGGAAGACCCTCAAGATCGTTATTGCCATGACATTGGCTTTCTTCATCAGCTGGTTCCCATACGCTTTCTCCAGCTTGGTGGGTTCTGCACTTGGACACGAAAGTATCTCCCCCGCATATTCCATGATTCCAGAGCTGATGGCCAAAGCTTCCGTTGTCTACAACCCGATAATTTACGTGCTCCTCAACGCAAAGTTCCGGTTGACCTTGCTCAATATGCTCAGCTGCTCGTGGAATCGTGTTGGAGATAACAGCACTGACGATTCAGACCTTGATAACGGCTCCACATCGGGAGGACAGGAGATGTTCAGAAACGCAGTTGGTATGGGTCACGCAAGAGAGGCGTAGGAAGTAACAGGACCTGGAGTTGACAGGGCAGATTTTTTTTCTTTCTTAACTCTCGCACAAGCAAGCGATTTTAAGCCGGCTTTATTAGCGAGCGTGAGCACTGGCGAAGGCGGCGGTAGGAGGGACGCCCCTAAACAAGAGGTCTATGACGACTTTCTGTCTCGATTATATCACTACGTTTATACCACTATAACCATGGTTTTCAGGCCAGCACGGAAAATTATCTTAAAATGTCAAATTTAAAAAAAAATTCAGATTGTCACGGTTCGGAAAAATAAGAACAAAAACGTTAAATGGGTATAAGTACATTACTGGGAATAAAAAATGGCTATGAGGGTGGAAGTATGGGTTACTTTTTGAGATGCAGGGGTATAGAATGGTAAATTCGAGACTTCGCGAGACTGCGAAAATTTGGTTTCAAAATTTGAGATCGAGACTTTCCTTCGCGAGCCCGAGAGACAAAAACGCCAGTGGAAGCTGGCGGAGGCCCACCAATATACTGCTTTGTCTTGTTTTACTGTCTTAATCTACTGGTTCAGTTCGATAAACTTTACCCATGAACCCTGAAACATTCGACTCCTGAAGACCAAACGGAAAGAAAAAATAACAAATCCGAGACTCCGAGACCCGTCAGCAAAAAAATACGAGACTTTGAGATCCTATAAAACACGCTAACCTTCCTAGATTTCGAGATGGGGCCAAAATTTGCCGAGACCTACGTTTTTCGAGGTACCTTTCTATACTACGTGATGCTGAAGCCGTAATATAATAGCTTTATGATGAGATATAAATTATCTATACGTTATGTATTTTTCTTTTCTCTCCTGCTATTTAAAGAGTGTGAAATGTAACCACACTTGCAGAATTGAATGCAGTTTCTGGAGAACGTTAACCTGCATGCGCGGTAGTCATTATTTTTGTATTTAACTCACCGTGTATTTTAGCCGTTCCAAACAAAAAGAGCTGGAATAATTTATAGAATTCCGGAAAATAGTTTTTGCTGCCTTGACACTGTCATCACTGGAAATGTTAATGTCAAATAATCATTAGGTGAAATTGAAGTTACTGGTCTAAAGAGCAGCTCCCATGTTTCCGTTGAAAATAGAGTGGCAAAAAACTTTTAGCTAGAATTAGAGTGTTGATAAATTACTAAACAATGATTCGGAAATTAAAGGGGGGATTAAACTAATAAGAAACGGAGGTGAATAATTATTTAGTTCCCCACAGGGGAAAATTTCAGCTGTATGAAAACTGAGAAAACTGTTTAGGGTACTTTAAAATGTTATGAAATATATCCAAAACTCCAGCCATACTGCCACCCTCTACCCTGCGAAAATTGGTTTCTCCAGGCCGGACGCTACGCTACGAGCAACCGTTTGCCTCTTTGATCGAGCCGCCGTCCAGCACCAGGTAAAAGCTGTTTAAAACAAAGTTCAAGTGCATTTGCTTGTATACATGTAACTGCTGCCTTAACGCGAGCCTGCTGTGAATTTGCGCTCTTTCAGTCAGTTAACAACTTACTTTGTCCGCAAATGAAGGCGAACCCTCCAGGAGTTGAATTCCTAGGGACCATATCCAAGTTCGGGAAAAAGAAACATGCAAAATTTCGTCGTTGCTTGTTTACGTTCTTCGCAAAAGGCGAAATTAGGCATTTTCACGACGTAATTGTGCAAAACGGCAAAGAACTGTACAAAAAATGTGTGATTGGCGTGCAAAGTTGTTTTTTTGCTTGTTAAACCGATGGTTTTTTGTTTGTTTGTTTTAAAGTCCCTTATGTTTCCTACGAAACAAGAGGAAGTGATGTCATTTTACGTTTTGACGTAGGCGTCACGTGGACGCGCATGCTCGATAGAAAAGCAAAAGGTTGCTCGAAGAATTTGCTCGCAGTGGAGGGAAGCGTCCGGCTGGGGATACCACTGCTCGCAGGGTAGCCACCCCCTCACACGTGTGCAGAAGTGATACCCGGAAAGTTAAGGTTGCAAGATTGTTAAGATCAGCTCTTGAAAAAAATTTGGACTAGTTTGAGAGTTAGTAATATATCATAGTTAAATTAATGATGATGTTGTTGTTGTTGTTGATGATGATGATGATGAAGATGATGATGATGATGATGATGATGATGATGATGATGAGTAAAGGCGTTCTTTTTAACGATGTTCATGGATTTTATCCAACTGGTCTTTGTAAAACGTTTTAAAACAAAAGAAAATATGAAGCTTCCATTGTCAGTTAATTGTTCAGCATAACTGCAAGACTATTACAATGAGCTACTTCTGCAGGAGTTTTTTTCACTAAATGAAAATGACTACTGCTTCTTCTTCTTCTATTCTCTTAAAATTTACTACTAAGTTATTTTAAAATTGCTATCAACAAAAACATTAATCAGAAGTAGTAATAGTTACTTGATAAGACGCATCAAAGGAGTACGATCTTTGGTGTGTTCCTTTGTTTTGCATTATCATTAAATACCGAGTAAAGCTGTGTGCATGCTTGTAAAACACACACGATTGAAATAGTAAAGACTGGCTTGTTATCATTCCAGCCTCCATCCAGTTTTTTCCGTCAGTGAGAAGTTTTTGTCTTGTTCAGTTTCTTTATTCTTTCTGTTTATGTTTCTTTATGAACCAAAAGAAAGTGCGGACATTGTCTAGTTAGGCGATTTAACCGGATGACTCTTACGCATGCGTGAAAACCATATGGGATAGGGATTTATACTGTTCACACAACGGTGATTCGGCGCGGTTTCTGTAACTGGAGCGCCGCGCCGATCTTGGAATTGGATCGTCACATATCGGCCTAGCCTGAGAAAATAGTCGACACTATTCGCGATCCCACCACTGGTTTCCCTGCGAAATGATGTCTGGGAAACGAACGCAGAAATGTCCATACTTATGACGCGTCACAACCCAGATCTGACAAGTGCTTCGGATTGGCTGAAGCAAATTTCCCTGGCTACACGACCAATTAGAGGCACTACTCCGATCTGGGTAGTGGCAAGTTATCATTATGGAATTTCCGCGCTCGTTTCTCGAACGTCATTTCGCGGGGAAACCAAAGGTGGCCAGCTTTCTGTGTCAGTGTAACAGGGTGAACAGCTGCCTTTCCTTTAGTAGCTAAATGTAATTCTAGAAAAAGATGAGAGAGCAATTGCCTTTTGACCTTGAAAAAATGGTTTCCGTAAATGTTCTTTTTTTGTTTTATTAGCCGCCGTAAAGCCGGCAACAAACAAAGTTGGGTGAATACTGACTTCTCATTGGATAAGATTACGCAGGAATCACGCCAGACACGAGTTGCGTCATTTTCTGCAAACAAGTTTGCCTTGAGGCGGTAAAACTCGGAACATGTACAGATTTCGTTGCAAAAAGTAGAACAACTTTCTATTTCTGCAACAACTTTTCGGAACCTGCAACAACCTGATTTGTTGCACGACATGTTTGATTGTGGGTGGTAAAACGCGCTACATCGCTTTTCAACTCGTTTTACAGCAATGCTGCAAAACAAGTTGGAGGTTTTTGTTACCCGTACTTTAAGTCAAATGTCATTTTGAAAATTGAAGGGAGACGGGAACGTATTCTAGGGGGAAGGAAGGTTCACTTTTTTGCCAGTTCTTTGCAAATTAAAAGGAGCGGGTGTTTATTCCAGGGAGGGGTTTGTTAGGGCTTGGAGGTTATTCAATTGTAGAAAATACGATTGCTTAGCGATAAACGGTGACTGGGGACGGGTAAGAATGGGTTGTTACACGCGGCTTAATTATGTCTATGCTACCTTAGGGGTTTTGCAGTTGTAGCCTCGCTCACCTTAGCATTAAATTTGCCAAACTTTCGGTTCATTGCTTTACAATCGAGCTCCAGTTTTTTGCACTTCGTGAAACTTCGCCTACCGAAAGTATTACAGCACATTTCAACAGCAAATTATATTTGCCTTTCTAGCTTGTACTTCGGTCAATATTTCTGATCTTGCATTCACCCTGCTCCAGAGGTCTCATAAACCACGCGAACGCTTCCTAAGCTTCCTTTGCGCGTTGCGCTCCCTTACCGCTATCGCAGTTTCGCCGCGAACAAGTTATCAGAGGGAATAGGAATATATAATAAGAAAAAAAAACCTTTGGCATCCAAGCTATCTTGCATTTGGCCTGAGGCGCTATGTACAAAAAAGAGTCACGCGGCTCAAAGTTAAAATCAACATACCTGCGGCTGTGATGACTTTTAAATGACCAAAGTTGTTTATAATATAAGTGGACACAGCACTTAAGATTCTTCCACTTGCAACCAGATTGAAAATGAGTGGAATCAATTAACTCGGGAGTTTCGGGATATCAAATGAAATGCACTCCTGCATGATACCGTATGATATATTTTGTGTCACAAATAAGGATTTCACGATGGATTTAAACTTTAAAGTTCCGCCTGGCCTCATTCGCGTTTTTCAGCGAGTAATCTTATGTGGCCTGGAGAACGTACTATATCAGATTTTAGCATCAGAAATAAGATGTATAACTGAGATACAGAGATAACAGAAAAGAAGGGAAAGTTTTTAAACAGCCAATTCAAATCGCTTTCAAAAACTATCCATAGAATAAAAGGTTGACCAATGATCAAAGGAAGTCATCAACTTCTCATCGCTCTTCTTGGCGCACAGTGTTTTTTTGTTCTTTTTTTAGCAAATTATATAACGGGAAAACAGCTGAAGAACGACAAAAATTAATTGTTGTGTAATTACACGTAGTTGTGTTTCTTCTCCTGGCCTGGTAGCCATGGACACAAAAATGTCGTTAAAGGATATTTTAATGAATTAGTTTCCCATTTCCTGCGGCGTGCAGCACACGTCAATATCTATGCGTCTCGAAACTTCTTCTGTATATACACTCTCCTTCAGTGAAAGTCACAAACGTTGGGAACATGCAGCAATTAATTCCCTAAGACGACTTGATTGATAATGGCTGATGATTCGAACAAAAGAACAAGCGGCACATTGTCGCTTTTTCTTACTGTTCGTTTCGTTTCTGGAGTTTTCCTTGGAATACTGGCAACTCTTACGATCGTTGCAAACATCTCTCTTTTGGTAACGCTTTGGAACAAAAGGACACGAACCTTTAAGACGCCTGCGAACTTCTTTGTTCTTGGTATTGCTGTGGCTGACTTAATAACAGGAATGGTAGTCGAGCCGGCGTTTTCAATCTGTTATATGAGCAATGACTTGAACAAATGTAAGGTGGAAATCGTAGAAATAATTCAGTACCTACCGCGAATGTTCATCAACTGCTCGTTTCTGATTGTACTCCTTCAGTCTTGGAGCCATTTCCTCGCCATAATTCGTCCACACTTCTACAAACGTTTCCTGACCAAAATGCGGGTGATAGCAAAAGTAACTGGAGTATTTATGTACACGACAGGTTTTTCTTTTCTTCAGTTCGCGGGTATTTCTCATCACCTTCTTCTCATGATTGACGTTTATTTACACGCGACTTCCATTCCAGTGATCCTGATGGTGGCTTACGTATCCATGTTGGTTAATCTTCGCGCGCACATGCGCAGAAGGGATGCATTTTTTACACGTGGTCGATGTGACGTTGTCAGCGGTACTCTAGAAAATCCTACCAGCACGATTATTATAGAAGATAGCGTGGAACGTCAATTTATTCGCATGAATCTGTGCTTAACAGTAGTTTTGCTCACTTGCACGCTTCCCTCCATTGTTGTAATGCACATTGCTCTAAATGCGGCAGATGCCAGTTTTAAACAGCAAACAAATTTGGCCGTGGCGCAAAATATAGCTGAAGACATTTTATTTATCAAGTTTGCCCTAGATCCGTTCATTTTTACCTGGAATTTTCAGAAAATGGGAAACATGTGGAGGTCTATCTCTTTGAGCAGGAATTCAAGTCCAGCACTCACAAGACATAAAAGACTTGAAGCAACTTGCATTGAAGCAACCTCTTTCCCAGGTTCTCTCTCCTACCCGTCTCGCTCCGAAGGGCGGGTAGGAGAGACCCCTGGGAACGAGGTTGGCTTTGAAGACGAGTCTAAAGGATTTAAATAGCGTTTACCCCCGAGGAGGGAGGGGGTACTAAGCTATAGTACTAGGGTAGTATCCAACTTTTTACCTTCTAGGTCTATGATGAGGTTTCAGTATTGATCTTTTAGGCTATGTTCACACTATGCCGGATAACTTTTCGTGTCGGCACGAAATCGCCGTTCTCATGTGTGTACAGGAGCCCTATCCGGTAATGGTTTTCGCGCCGGCGCAAAAGCTATCCGTTATTGTACGATTGTACGCATGTGTGAACAAAGCCTTTGTTACTACTCAGATGGGGCGGCTTAATGCTCGGATGTAACTTTTCGTTATGTGCAATATATATTGAAAAATAACTGTTTTGATCCTAATAACGAGTCATTTTAAATGTGCCGGTGAATTTCCGGCTATAATTAACAACAAGGGTGAAAAAAAAAAACGGTTCACGACACTAATTCGCACTTTCCGAGAGATTTCATTACTTTCGCTTTTTTTACGTGATTGTGAGTGCCGGAATGAAGATGTTAGAAAAGAAATTAATGTCACTTCTGATTGTTTATTACATCATGTTTGAAGAAAGAAACAATTATAGTTTTTCGGTCTTGTAGTAAGACATGACGGGATGGGAAAAAGAGTGTTGGAAACCTAGAGACATTCCTCAGCCAGAAGTACATAGGAGGGAGACCAATAACATCTCAAAACCTTCAGAGACAGCTAAAAATGTAAACTGAAAGTTGGATCTAAACTTCTGATTTCTTATTGCAGTAATTACGAAGGTAACTGGGTGTCTAGGGTGTTGTTTATGGTAATTTTGTTGGATTGTTTGAAGGGATATGTATTCACAGCAGATCAGTTACCGCCTCCTGGATATACTGGAACTCGCTTTGAGGTCGTTAATGATGTTGCCGTTACTTTGGAACATCATTAGCCTTTGAAGGTGATGAAATATAATGCTTTTGGGAGAAAAAAGCTGAGACTGACACCTTTTAGGGACTTATTTACAGCTCTTTATTCATACAATGAGTGCAATATAGTAAACCATAATTCGTGTGAAAGTTTAAATAATAAATGACAATAAAACCTAATGTTACATGAATATTTTAACGCCATGAGGGAGCTCTGAGTTTGATGCAAATCCGATCCTTTTTGACCTCGTACTGAAAAACATATTTCAAGATCTCCTTCGTGTTTGTCATCATTATGTGTCGCGGTCTGTATTATAACGGTCGAATACTTTGTCATCTTCCCTTGAGTCTTTGGCCACCGCATTCACCTTACGAAAACGACCTTCCATGAACCGTTTGCGCTGAAGCATCAGTTTGTATGATGACGGCAAAGAATTCTGAAAGATAACAGTTAAAGGAATATTTTACTATTCAATTCCGCATTCAAACAGTCTGTACTTTTTTCATGATAAGATAATTTTCAGCAGTTTGCTGACCTAGGGTGAACATTTTCCCTTTTGTTGCAAAAAACGTTAACTACAGAACTTAGATAGCCTCTGTCCAGCCGCTGATTCTGATCCTTAACTAAACATTGAAAATCAAGTTGAAGTAGTTGCTATTATGGCTTTTGTGGGTGTAGAAAACTTAGCCAACAGCAAAAAACATTCTCACTGTTCAATGTGCGAAGTATTCAGTTCTTTGCCAGATGCCACCAGAAGTTCTAGGGATTCTATTCCCTTCAGTGTATAAGACCAAAACCGCAACATGTAGCGATTTTTTAAATTATTTTCTTGCATCATGGTAGGGGATTATTTTAAAGTTGACCATTATTAAGATAATAATGACCTCAAAACACAGAAATTGGGTATAACTCAATGGTGATTATTTCTTAGAATGACTCGTTATTTTTTAATTCAAAAGTTTATAATCAAAACACTCACAATCCCTATAAACACGGAGATATCCCGGTTTACTATTCCATTTTTTGTTGATTGACCAAATTCAGATGAATACAATTTCCTTCTTAATCAACAGATAAGGTTTCAATAGCTTTGATAACATCAAACTTAAACGTTTTTATATAATACTTAAAATTATGCCCTTATCGAAGAAGAGGTTCAGTTATGACACTGAATAAAGTGCATGAACATGAAAGACTTCAAGATTTATCTCCTTTATTAAAAAGATCAACATGAAGTTATTTAATTTCCTTACCGAGTCTGGCATTTGGTCACGGCCACCCAAGCGAAATCTGCGAGAGCCCGCACTGTATGTCAACTGACCCATGCTTTCTCCAAGAAACAGAACGACATACATAAGTACAACGAGACTTTTCATGGTTTTCATGGTCACTTACGACTGGAACTCTTCTATTAGCGAGTTGTGGAGTTCTGGCTGAAATTGTGGTCTTTTAATACTCCGCGGGCTTCTCTATTGTTAGTAAAAAATGCTGAATGCTGAATTGTCTTTTAATGACATCATAGCGATAAAACAAGGCATGCTTTTAGTTTTACTTCAGTCCCACTTACTATCGAACCTAATGGATGTGCTAATTAAAATGTTTTCAAAGAGATAATAACATAGAAGATACAATGATATTTTCTGGTGGAATTTGTTTTCCATCCTTTTCAGCTTTTTGTATACTATTTTGCACCTTTTGCAATTATAATTTTTACCTTGTAACACTTGGGCGACTGTGGTAAGTTCCCCAATGTAATTACCTTAAGTCCACCTTCCTATTCAATCACGAAATTCAAGGCAATTAAATAGAATAGAATACTACATCTTTTTTTTATTCTCCTAGAGGTTTGGAATTCTAATCTTTCTTTATTTCTTATTCTTTAGTGCACTTTTTTTTTTTTTTTTTTAGATCTTTAATTGTAAGGCGCATTTGAAAACTGTATAGTTGAATTTGCGCGGTATAAATAAATGTTATTATTATTACTTTGGATATCACTGACTTCAAAAATTTTTGTGAAAATCAGAGTGTTTACAAAAAACAACAACAACAAAAAAACAACTAGATCGGGGTGTACCACCCTACAAACGGTGTTGTAACTTTTCGTTGTAACTTGCGTCGTGAAAATCTATATATCCATCTTTTAATTTTCCAATTCTTAAACTTCCCATTTTCCTTTACTTTTTCCTTTAAATTTTCTGTTAAGTGACTACGAAGCTCTTTACTTTTCATGACAATAATATTTGATTTCTCTCAAGGGTTATTTAGAGTAAAGGTTTAAAAAAAAGTCTACTGTCTTGGAATACGTATAGCTAATTGCATGCCGCACAGGATTTTGAAGTTTCAATAAAATATTAATTTCACAGCTACTTTTCTAAAAGATGAGACGAAAGCCTGCTACTAAACAGTACATCAAGTATTTTGAATGGAAGGGTGAAAACGTTTCATGATATGCAGTAGAACAACTATAAACATATAGTGGTTTTAATTGTTATTTGATTATTTTAAAAAACCTAACCCACACAATTGATAAGTGCTAACAAATACTTTCTGTTTCATTTATTCTAATTTGCAGCATAGGTGGTTTTAATACTATAGACATCATTTGTCGCCTATTTTTGAATTTAATACAAAGCAAATCACGTTTTGGAAATGGAGAAAACTATTTGTATGAATTCTTTCAATAAAGACTGAATCTGAGTTGAGACAAGGAAGGCGGAGCCGGGAAACTGGGCCGGGTTTGAGTCCCCCTTTTCTTTACGAAAAAAATAGGAGACTTACTGAGAGGAGAGTCCCCTCAACCTCCCCATTTCACTGAAGTCACTAATTAGCATTCCCTCCCCCCCCCCCCCCGTCTTAATCCCTCTCGCGACGAACTTGGAAATATGTTGCGACGTTTTTAAGAGATCAAGTATCAAGTAATTTTGCTTGTTTCAATGCCATGATAATGATTTTACGAAATATACGGTACAGAATAGGTGACTGATTTGAGTGAAAAGAGGACGTTGACATGAACAAGACAAAGTGTCAGAAAAGCTTTTTAAAGATAATTCATGCACTTATGTCTTGCTTAAGTATCAAAGCTCGGACAAAGTAAACTTCCTAAGTTTTTGTTCGTTTGACCCATCAAAAGCTACTTCTTACAGTTAGTAGAAAATTTTCTCCGTCAGTGCTTAAAAACTCGACGATTTTAACGCAGAAAGTAAAACGGCGCCAGAAAAGACCGCGGTGGAGGCAGAACTGAAGATTATGTTTCCTGTGTTTCCGCGCATGAAAAGGAAAGAAGAAAGTGGTGATAAATAACAAGTTGGTTGAAAATCGTTATCTCAATAAGTGTATTATGGAAAATTTTTTTAAGTTCAGGGTCTTTTTGACAATTTTGAGCTTCCCCAAGGTCGGTTTTTGCAACGCATAAAATTGTCTAACTTGAGAAAACCTCAAAGTATTATTCGGTTAAAATACAAATCGAAAAACACAGAAGAGGATAATGTATTATAAAATATTGGGGATGGTATAGGATGGTTCATGTTGACAATGTCTTGAAGCAAAAAAATTTAGGCTGAATCTTTCGAGATGACGATAAGTGACGTTTGAGTGAGACATAATGATTCAATGGAGACTTCCGCATGGACCCCATTTTTTCTGCTTGAGTCATTAACTAATGTATAGCACGTTTAAATATACATTTTTTATTCACAAAAAATGCAATATACGATTTCCATCATTTTTCTGGGCACTCTTTTGTTTAACAAAAATGCATTGCAAGTAGTATATTATACCTGTGGCCTTCAAAACGACATTTGAACCTCTCTGTGGGTACCTGTAGACGTCGTTTTCTTCGCGCATTTTCCATCAAATCGTCAGGTTTTTAAACGAAGTCGTCGCATATCGAGAATTGTTTTGCGTGGTCAAACACTTCTAGCGAGCTCGAGCAACCTTCGACGACCACAACGGAAACGAGAAAATACTAATAAAAAAAATAGGTTCAGTAAGAAAAACAAAAACTCTGAATTTGCAGCACCCTTTTTGGCAGATTTCTTTACCGTTTAGCACGAATGAAGCAGTCGAACTTGATCGGAATGGCAATGTGATCGTCGCTTTAATCGATATCTCTAAGATCGCCGTTTGATTAATAGCGATCGTCTTGATTCCGTCGGAAATAATCAAACAGAGTCTCACGTTTCTCCCTACCTATAATTTTATTAGGCATAGGGAAGTCGCTACAAAGAGTAACAAATACTCTATATGCATGAAAAAGTTTTATCTGATTTTCAATGAGAAATATCAACCATTTCAGAAAAATAATCACGTGATATATCACGTGATAATTGAAAACTTTATAAATATGAGGCCATGAAGTCTTTGTGTCTGCCCGATATCGAACAAAATTAACGCCAGTATTTTTCTCAGGAACTCAGAGGAGAGTGAAAGTGTCAGGCTAGCAAAAGAAATGAAGACTGCAACGTAGAATGACTCTTAAATATGGGAATTGCGAAGTCATCCCTGATTTCCAAAACCTTAACTTAAAACAAGGAAGGTGGGTGGAGAAAATTAATCACCAGAGATCAGACCGCCTACTTACCCAATTCGACGCTATTAAAGTGCTTGACTACCTTTACCTTGAACTTCCTCGAAAACATATTTTCCGGCGCCAATAAAACTGTGTAAAGCACCCTTACAAAAACATATCGTTGCAAGTCAATGCAAGTTCAAAACTACCTTGCGTTTGACTTGACGCAACTCTTGCTTCCTTTGATATGGAAATTTCTCTTGGCATTACTTGAGTAGCGTATAATTTTTTTTCTAATCTTTTTTAACGAGATTTGTACAACTAATTACTCTCGCTTGGTTTCTGGGAAAGTTGAAGAATTTTACCTCCAACTGTAAGATATTGCAAAGAGAACAAAAACGTTTCCCCACAATTGTAAAGACGGCTATTCAGCGGTTTGTTTCTCAAAACTCATTTCGAAAAAAAGAAATGTCCAATTTGTGAGTCGGTGTAAATGGGTTTAACAATCATGGTTGATCTTTTTAGCTAAACGAGTTATTTGGAATATTTATTTGCAAAAAAAATATTTTGTAAGAATTATATGACAACAAAACCTTTTTCCACCCCAATTCTAATTGCTCTAATACAGAACTTGTTTGTTCGTTGTACAAATCTGATAAAACTAGGAAAATCTTTACTGTTTTCATTGCACAAGATTTTCACTGAGACTTATTTTGTATCTGATTATATTCTCGTTTTTGTTGTCGTTGTCGTTTGATGAAGCAAAAAATAGAAGACTTTTTTTTCAGGGAGAAAAAGCAGTGTCTCTATAGATACTCTTAAAAACAAAAAGCTCTCTTCAGTTATTAGGAAGACTATCATATACTTCCCCGTTTGCATTTTGTTTGTCCGAAGGCGGATCAAAATAGTTGGAATATTCCTTTTCTGGTCTCAATGCAGTGTAGGTGGAGTATACAGAAAAGGTAATGAGCTTTCGGTACACTGTGGGTACAAGATCTCAAACACAATTGCCAAAGCGACATGCGGCTGGCTCGGAAATTAATTTAAAGGGCGCGTTCACAACAAAAAGTTAATGGATCTGATAGATATCACCGCCCTGTTGGCGGTTGTGTAGAATCGTGTAGGATGTCATCATTAATTCATTAATACCTCTGTTTTGGTGATATTTGCTAACCGTTGCCTCTAGTCATCTCAAAGATCGCGGCTATGTGAATCCCGGTCAAGGCTAATTTTTTTTATCCTGACTTTGGTCGATAATAACATTTACGTCAGTGAATTGACTTTTTATTAATCATATATTCACAGTCGAAAGGTAGCTTTCAGTGCTACATTTGAATAAAAGAATTAGCTTACCGTGATAAAAGTATTTTAAAAGTTCCTGCGTCGGCAGGGAATAAACCTAGTCAGAACAATATAAGGTTAATCAGCTGACCTGATAACCCTTGGATATCCAGGCGGAATTCTCAGAACATGGGTTTCAAAACTAAAAGATTGCAAGCGCTTATTCTTGGTACGCTTGAGCCAGGGACGGCCGACTTGAAGAGCGACCGCTGAGTTATTCAATCTTCAGTTCTTTTAATACCTTTTTATATATAAATTTCCTCAAGCGCGACTCATGCAGGGGCACCTAACTGACTTACTCAATAGTCTTATTTTTTTAACAGTGAATGATAACTATCTTGCATCTTACACCCGGAAAAGCTAACATTCTTGGAAAATATACGCCCTGGGTATTTTTCATTAGATGAAATATTAATTAACACCATTTAAGAAATTTCCTTTAATCCCCTGCCTTAATCTGTACATCTTGAAAAGGCCTGAAAAAGCGGTATTTTCAAAGGATTTTGGTGCGGTGACACATAGTTTGTCATGATTTAGACTTGAACTTCATTGTACAAATTATGATCATTTATTGATTTAAATTTAAAACTGGCTCCTTTTTATCACCCAACTGAAAAATTCGCGGTTAACCCAAATTTTCTTAATTTTTAGATTTATTAGTCATTGCTAAAATCCACCTCCATGCATATTTCGAACCCTTCCAAATAAAAAAAGCTCTCGTGATGATGGTCAGCGAGTTTTAAAAGTTCAAAACAAAATGAGTGAGCTAGACCTCAACCAGTAATGCTAACAGTTGACTTCAAAGCATAATGAAATGTGGCGATACAACCTTACTATTGGACTTGCTGTATTTTGGGGGTTCTTTAGACTGTTGTCAGTTGTTAATGTTGTTGTTGTTGTTGTTTTGTGATGGTCGTTCAATGAAATCTCGCTAAATCCTGGAGATCGACTGCAAATAAACTAAGTCAACTGCAATGCGTGGTTTGTCTTGCCCAATTGCGAAATATAATAGTACAGTGCGAACTACACCCGAAATGATGCTGCTGAATATCAAATGTCTATTGGTTATAAGAAATATTAAAACCGGGTAAGCCGGCACGTGATGGCCGAGTTGTTTTCCCTCATGACGTATTCAAAGGACATTTCAAACACAAGCGTTCAATGGTACGTGATCCCGATAAGTTACTGAACTGTTATTCAACATCAAAGCAAAACCAATTAGCTGTTCAGTGATATTTGTGCGCCCTTGCTTAGTACCGAGTGCCCGGCGTAAGTAAAGTTTCTAAAGAGACTTACAATGACGTTGATTCTAAATTCAAGTTAAAGTCAAGCTGATAATTTTTAAATTAGAAAATGAGAAGACAAAACTGAATGTCCACCAAAATAATTCATACGGCATGCTTAATTTTGCAGTAATGTAGGAGCTGCTCGTAATGTGTTTCCTCACTGGTGGCAGAAAACAATAATTGAACACATCTTCATTGTTTATCATTATTTCCCATTGTTTCACGATTAGGGTATCGCCCTAATTTTGTGTAGACCGTGAACTGTAGACGACAATGAAAACGGAGGATCTTGTGCTACAAATTGACGTTTACAGTTTGCTGTTCAGCGTTTGCCGTAAACGTGTTTCTAAATCTCTCTATCATTCTCTTCCGCAGCTTTGAAGATTTCCTCCAAATAGATGTGGGAGGGGGCGAAGATTGTTTTTGTTAGCTCATGCTTAGCGTTCATGTGTCTCGTTCTCGCTCTGTGCATAACCTGATTAGTCCTAAAATGATTCTTGTTGTTCATTCATATTAGAACTCATACCAATCTTTAAAGTTTCTTGTTGTTTATTTGCATTTATCTAACTTTTATTTTCTAGTTGTTAACTTTTTATGCCTTTCTATCTGGGGCAGAACACTTTGGAAAAGTGGGTTCATCTTTGGACAGAATTGAACTGCCAGAGTGAGGGAAGGACGGACAACCAGAAAGTAATATGGGGGCGAGGTACAAAAAAAAATCATGCAAAGGAAAATTAACTGAAGAAATAAGAGAAACGTTAGCAAATAAAGTGGTTGCAGCCCAAAACTTCCCCACTTCAACCACGCCACAATTTTTCAAATGGAAGGCTACTAAAGTCGATTAGTTTTTTTAAGCAAATATTGTTTCGAGATGCAGTGATTAGTTGTCTTGTATGATTATAAATTTCATTACAAAAATTTCAATTCGTAGTTGCCTACACATTTTTTTCTTATTATTAATAATAATGTCTTTGCTTGAAAAGGGACAATCTTTATTTGGAGAGCAATCCAAATTCTAAAACGAAGATGTTTTATTACATATTATTATTTTTACTATATTTTCATTTTACATCTTTTGTTATTAACCAAACAACATTGGCGATATCACTACTCAAATCTTGTAGTTTGGATCATCATAAATTATGTACTCAGATCTTACAAGTTTTTTTTTTTTTAGTTCTCTGGATCTGATTTATTCTAAACGCTTAGGTTACATGAATGCCAACTGAGTTTTCGTCGAGTTTCTTCCGTCTTAAATACGCCGCTTGGTCCGAATGAAGCGTCTTTGCCCTTTGGATAATCGATCGGTGGATTAAAGCCTCTCTTTCAACTTCCTTCTAAAAACAAATCACACTTGTTAAAAAAACCCTGAAAATCTCAAAGATTTGACAAAATAGCCCGATCGAGAGAGCCACTGTCTCATGGCAAGGACATTTTTTCTTAACTGTACCACAAAACAGCTGCTTAGATCTTACTAAAAATATGTTAAACTATTTCAATCAATATTTTCTTTAATGTCACCACAACTGGGCGGGAAAGAGATATCAGAAATATAAAAGATTTGTGCAATTGATAATACCTTCAAAAGCGAAGAAAATTACGTGTAAATACAAGATTACGGCTTACAAAAAGAGTCAGTTCAAACTTTAAGAGGCAAAAAGTACCTAATACTATAAAATAGACTTTATCATACAGCAATTCATGAAATTAAACACCGGCGGAAATTGCAGTGAATAAAGATCACCATTTTTACACCTAGCGGAACCACTGACTTCCATTTCGGATGTTCTGTTTGGATGTCTAAAGGGAAGCCTGTTCTTTGTAACGATTTGTCAGGCAGACTACGAGCAGCGAAACTTGGACGCAAAAAAGTTTCGCCACAAAATTTTTCTACGTTTTACAACTCTGTGCGTTGCATCCTAGATAACTCTCGTGAAAGCGAAATCTGTAGGTTAACAGTTGAATGTATATTGTTGTTTTTTCAATGTTGGGGACCAAGACCTGTGCTCCGCGTTTAAAAACAACAAGCATTAAGTAGCGATAAAACTTACTTCGTTGGACGATCTTTTTCCGCCATTCCTAATATCTGACCACATAAGCTGTCCTTCTGAATTACAAATTGTACCAAGCAGATAAAGTAATGCCAGTTGGAGAAAAAGCAGGGGTAAACCTTTCATTTTAATTCCTTCTTGTCGTTGGAAATGTATGAAAGCACTCAAAAACCATCCAGTCGGCCAATAGTAGCTTGTAGAAACTTCAGAGTGCAATGAGAAAATATTTTAATTACAGCTCCTTTTTATATCACGTGTAACAAAAGTCCCACCCCCGGTGACGTACTTTACAGTGATAAAGGGCGAAACGTTTGTCCCTTTAGGAAAACAATTTGTCTGTTTGTGGGGGCGACCTAATTTAGATTCACATTCAAAGATTTGACTGGCAAGGTAGGAAACTAAAATTTTTGCAATTGGGTTAAAGGTGAGCATTAAATTCTAGACTAGTTACATTAAATGAACGTCAACTCCCCAAGATTACCTGACAGAAAACTCTGTTACGTCTTCAAGGGAATATGTTTTCAACTTATTTTGGCCGCATGAAATTAGAGGTTAATGGATATACACTTCCTATTTCCACAATGTTTGCATCCGCGCTTAAAATGATAGGTTATTTTTCTTTTGACCCAAAATTTGTTTCCTTTAAAAGCGTGTTTTTCGCCACTTTAAACCGGTGACAAAAAAAGGGGTGACGCAATTTTTTAAAATTTTTCAGTAAACGTTTCCAGCCTTTTTTTTTTTAGAAGGAACTGTATGTTCCTGAATGTTTTTTATGCATTTCATAAGCAAGTAAAAGGAAGCTTGGGTATCAAAAATATTGTACAAGGGCGCAAATGAAAACTAAAAATAAACTCAATTAAACATATATATTGAAAGGCTGATACCCAGTCAGTATTGCCACTCCATCTCAGTTTAATTTCAATGTTTTATGGGAGAATCTATTTGTTATAATATATTTTATTTTATCGTTTTTAAAGACAGTTAGCCACATGATGCATTAGGATTTACGAGAAGGAAATCGAAAGGAGAGAACGAAATATACGTACATCGTTAAAGAATGACTACTGACGAAAGAGCGTCAAGGTGATTTATCATTTGTATGGAAAGATTCTTCCGTTTATGCTTTCAGCAAATGAGTTCCGTTTTCGTACTAGAACATCCCCAAAATAACATAAGGAAGAATTAACATTATGTTTTGGATTTTTATTGAGTTTTGTATAGAATAAATGGTCGTTATGACTGCTTCTCTATGTACTCTAAAAGGATATGTAGCACACATTCTACTACTTTATTTGCCGAGTTTTTAGGTTTAATGGCCACCTGAATTTCTCAACCTTTCATTTAAGGTCTTGTCCTCTTTGGTTAATTAATTAGCTGACCCCGCGTGCAGTCTACTTTTTAGTATCCCGCCTGTAATCACACTTCGAAGAATTATCCTATTCAGGGAAACTGCACTGGTCTAAACAAAAATTACTCCGTCTGTTTGATTATCTGTAGTAAAATCGCTAATATTGCCACAGTGTCAACAACTGTTTCTTATTTCCTATTAAAAGAAACGGACATTTTCTACAATCACGTAATTCGTCGCCTTTTCTAGACGCAGTTTTTTAGATATGATTCTCCGCACGTACCTCAGGGACCGAGTAGGGGAGGGGCCAAGGGCCGTCTAGTCCCTCCTCCCCCCACTCCCTTGCTTCATTTTTCTGCGAAATAAAACATTGTGATTTTCTAAAGTTCTTTCGCTGAGGTATGTGTTCATTTTTTTAGCCTTCTTTTCTGTTCACCACAGAGAAAAAATAGAGAAGTGTAGGAAAAAGATGTACTGATTTTTGTGTTTGAGGCGATGGATTGTGCTGGAGTTTTCCGTGCGAATAAGTTTCACCAGACAAATTATTTTTTTGTTCGAAACTTTACACATAAAACTCAGGAGACATATCTGTTTGACGCAAGTGGTTATTTTATCATCTACCAGCAATTTCTTTGCTACCATTGCCTCACTTTGCAATAACGTCACAACCTCAAGTAAAAAAAATGTGACTAACGTTTACGTTTTTCTCCTCTGTCATTACCATGTCATTACCCCAACGGACCACTCACAAAACACGGGCTTTTTTCAGCGGGTTTAAAAGGTCACGTCTGTAAGTTGTAATGGGTTGATTTCGATTGATTTTGTTCATTTCTGTTTCGTGGTAATCGACAACTTTCTTTCTCGGAATTTATTGTTATTTTCCTGTCATCCGATTGGTCAACTTTGTCTTGGTAGCCCCGGTTATAGCAGTCGCACTGTAATGTGTCTGTGTAACAAAATTCGAGAATGTCCTTACGCATCATCTTGTTTTGTGGCTAATAAAATTAGACCTTATCTTTCGGCCTTTTAGTTCTCCGCAAAAAGAGGTCTTTAGAAGCTTAAAACGGATGGAAACTTTCTAAATTTTCCCAAACAACTAAATAATTTTCTTCTTCAAACATCTGTTCATCGTAGCCGAGAGTAATTTTCCGTTATGGATAGAAAAGCAACAAATATTAACCATTGAACTGTTAACCCCAAAGTTTCTCCACTCCGGTCATTGAGACTCTCTTAAACGAGCACTGCCAAGAGGGTGATCGGCTCCTGCTCCAGAATCTGACTACAATCACTGAACATGAACAGTTCTTTTTCAAATCAAGAAAACAGACTCGAACTAGCTTGCCAACAAACTCTCGGGGGAGAGGGCCAGGGGAGGGGGGGGGAAGGGCTCCCAAACCTCCTTCTGTCCCCGAGAGTATCTCGATCTTAAAAATATGTTATGTTGTCAACCAAGCTGCACATGAATTGTGTGGGCTTAAGAACAATATCTGCGATGGATATGACTTTGTGTCGGCTTAAAATAGAGAGAGATTTGTACGCATTTGCTGATGCATTACGGCAGGTGACCGGAATGCGTAGAAGCTGCTCCAGCATTGACTGACTGATCAGTTCCAAAAAAATTCCAAGCGTCCACGAATGGCGCCCGTCTGTCGGCCACACAGACACACACACACACAAAAAAAAAAGAAAAAAAGCACTTCAGGAGGTATGTTAAGTTACTTGGTGGTTAGATAATACTTCAATACAAAATGAGTTTTTGCCTCATAAATTTTCTTTCAAACTTTCATTGTATAACATTTTGAAAGAATAACAGGCACGCCTCGTCATTACCATTAGTGCTGATTTATTGAGATTAGACATCATGTACGGATTTTTCGATTCCTTTGACGTCAACAAAGCTGTCCTGCAATTTCCTGAAAACCTAAGCTTTCCTGGTCGTTTATAAATAGGCTGGTGGCTCCATTGTGGATCAACTTTATGAATTATGGCCTGCCCCTTTTATGGAAGAAAAGTGCACGTGCGACAATCCCGGAAGGTAATATGGGATATGATCAATACGCTGTTCCTGACAATGCAGCTGTCGAATCTTCTATAATAAATTGTTGCTTTTCTTTAGCATTCGCAAATATACGTCTATGGCCTCTCGTGACCGTGCCATTCGTTCAAATTTTTTGAAGAACAGTGAACTCAAAACCACCCACAATACCTTTCGGGATTGTCGTGTGCACTTTTTTCGAGAACCTTTCTCGACATAGCTGTAATTAATGGCTTATGACTTAAAAGTAACACTCCTAGGGCCGTCGAAATTTAGAAGCATGGTTTTCCATCAAGAGAGATTGATTTCCTAATTCTCTCTTGTTTTTCGTACAAATACTTCAGTGCAAATTTTTTAAATTTTTAAAGCTTCGTAAAATTTCTCCCTCTCACTCTCTTCGGTTGATTTTTACACTCTTTTCCTGTTTTCTTACAGCAATACAGGAATTCTGCTCATTTCACAACCTAGCCAATATTTAATTCAGTCCAAAATGGCTTAATAGGGCCGTCATCGGTTCAGAAATGTCCGAGAATTTTTAGATGATTTCAGCTGTGATTTTTCGAATGTTTTTTTAAGAATGGAAATTAGACGGGGATATTTAAAACAATGGTAAACTGGGAAATGTCAGTTTCAGTTTCAGTTTAAGTTTATTATTTTGCCATAAGGATGTACAAAAGACAAAATAATCTAAATATTTAAAAACCTAATGGCGAAGAAGCCCAAGGAAGCCAAATTATTACGACAAAATATTAACAGAATTATACATGCAAAAATCAATGACAGAACTACAGTAAATCTTAAAATATATTAGATAATCATATTATTCAAAGTTAGGCTAAAAAAGCAGAGGTAAAGAAAAAGAAAATAAATATTTATGATAAGAGGAATGCTTTTAGCTTACAGCAAAAGGAAGCGGTTCTTTCTGCATTTCGAATTTCAAAACTAAGAGAGTTGAAAAATTTAGGACATTAGAAACTGATAGAGAACTTTCTTATATTAGTCCTGCAATGTGGTAAATAAAAAAGCTCCGAACGTCTAGTGCCATAAGAATGCGGCTGGCTTATCACCAAAAACACATTACTGATACATAAATTTTCCTATTTGAAGTTTGTAGATACTCTCAAGATTCAGAATTCCTAAATTTTTGAATAAAGGGTCAGTGTGAACATTGAAAGCACTCCTCAACATTATTCTTACAACCTGTTTTTATATGAAATTAAGACGGAATATCCACCAGGAAATTGAGTAATTTTGATTTTCAGTGGACAAATTCTTGTACCAGAATAATTTAAAGAACATTGTATTCTTTTTACAATTTTTCAAGGGCTAAAGATGTAATAAATCATCTGTAGTAACACCAAAGAAAATTTCGCATGGAAGTCCGAGAAAATGACTGTCAAATTTCACGAGAATTGTGATTACACAGACAAAATTCTGAACATTTCATGTGTAAGATGTAATTCTGTGAAATTTAACATTCATTTTCTTGGGCTTCCATGAGAAATTTTCTTTGGTGTTACTTACAGATGATTTATTACAGCTTTAGCCCTTTCAGCCCTTTAGACACTTTCCTTGCAACATTATGTCTATGTGATTTCCATGTTAAGGTGGCCCGAACTTATATTTATATGCGCGTTGGTTATGTTTTTGAATCGCGTTTTTCGATAGGAAAGATTTAACCGATTTCTATGATGTTTGGCATCCTTAATAAAGAATGGTCGAACTTTAAGAAAATGTTATTTATCTTCTTGAAGGTATAAAAAGGTTTCAGATATCGGTATATATTTAAAACCGCATTTTTACAAAAAATGTCAATAATTTAGAAACCCTATGATAGATTTTTCTCTAACCTCAGCAAATAAGCCTAAGAGCTCTCTAGTTTTATATCTGCAAATTTGAAGTCAATCGTGACCGCAGATATATAATAAGAGTAACAGGCGACCTAACATAGAGCCCTGAGAGACTCCGCAAGTAATATCTAATGTAACCATTGTATTGCACAAATTTTTAACGTTTTCGACATAAAAGGTATCTTTTAAACCATTGTAAAGCAATAGCACGTACTCCATAATGTTCTAATTTGTCGAGCAAAATGTCATGATTTACTGTATCAAAGGCCTTGGATAGAAGTTACCTTCTTACTAGTATCAAGTACATTTGACCGTCAAATAGCGTATGTGTGTGAATTGACCAGATGGCGGAATTTCATATTGTACTCACTTTAATTTAGTGACGATATAAAATTAGTGACACTTAATTTTGGTGCATTTTAATTTAGCGATTTTAAGAAAAATCGCTAAATTCGCTAATTTAAAGTGTCGCCAAAATTTCCTGTAATAATGTAATTCAATCTCAAGCAGCCAATTGTAAATTGCCTATACGTAGTGAGATTTACAATTGTACAATCAAAAACAAAAATAAAGTTTCCATTATTATTTACATCGTTTTGCCTCGGGAGGACATCGAAAGATTAAAGAGGTTATGATGCTAATAAAAACTACCAGAGAAAGTGTCAAATTTATCGGAAGTAAAGTCTATTCAAGAGAGCTTTATAAATATGGCATAGTTATAATAGTTATCATTATGATATTATTAAAAATAGTAATAATATAATCGTAATAATAATAACAATCATAATCATAATTGCGTCTATAACAAAATGCTCGAATCTGATTGGTTTTTAAAAGCCCTTGATTTATTGCTTAATTTGGCTGCTCAACGGCACGAGAACACTCCAATTTGACCTGTCCGTTGATCAGTAGAGGCTGTTTGTAATCGTTCATGTGAAATCGGACAGTTAATCAGCCTATGAAAATCGAGCATCAAATTTTGCTAGCGAATAAGGTTTAACAAATTAGTCCATGCTAGCATATCAAAACTAATATTAAAAAGAAAACTTCAGTAAGACTGTTTCCAGCTTCAGTTTGAAACATTTGATTTTAAAAAAATGCAAATTAAAATGAGTTCATGCAATCGAGGCTTTGGAAGCTGTAAGCTGATGTAATAGGAATTTTGAATTAATTGGTCATAGGTCCTTGAGCCGTATCATTCAGAGTCTGAGAAAGACGAGTAAGACAAATTCATTTTTTCAGCCAGTCGAAAGTATAATTCTCGTCCCCTGAGTCTGTTTTTACTTTTAGTTAAGGTGCGGTGATACGGGCAGAAAATTTATGCAACTTTCCGCTTAACATTGTTGGAAATCAGTGTACCTCGTACAACTCGTTGCGAACAACCTGGCCCTCAACAATATATCTTTGTTTCAACTTGCAGTGTTTGTTACGCAAAGTCGAACTATATTAAGGGCTCTTCTACCTTATGCAAAAAATTAACTGCAACAACATCGTTCCTCGACAAGTTGAGAGCGCGGGTAGTAAAACAATAAACAGCGCTGTACAACTCGTAAGACTATAATGGTTATGCTGAGAGAAACGTTGCACCAAATTACCGCACCTCTAAGAGTGCCCTGCAACTGAGAATTGGTTCAAAAGCCCTCATCCTATAACCAGCCTCTCGCTAAGGTCTGTCGACACGATGCTTGGCTGTTCCCCGTTGAAACACTAAAGATGTACACTCATATTTTCGAAGTCGATTGACTAAAGAATAAAAATGTGCTATTTTCATTTTCTGAAAAGCCAGCTAAAAAACCAATAAACATAAATAAACTGGCGGAAGAGTTACCTCAGTACAGTGAGTGTGTAGGACTAATACTCGGGGTCTAGCATGCGAACATGCCCTCCGTTAGAAGGGGAAGGAGGGGTCCTAACCTCCCGCTTCCCACACCTTGCTTCTTCATTTCTCGCCCCTTTTTTCTTAGCTTCATCGCTTTAGCCCTTTTCCAATCGCGAAATATTAAGCATTTTCAAGAGCCATAAGGGCTCTTGGTATTTTGCATAATTCTCTGTCTATTTCTCCCGCTTCCCACTCTTTTAAAAATCCTTCCTCCCGCTTCCCGTACCCCACCCACCCCCTATTCTCCCGGTGCTCCCACCCCGCTGTCCTCTCCTGTCCTTTACATCCTCATATTTCTCTCTCTTGAAAAAAGGGCGCCTCATCTCAGGACACTCAGGGTCTGTATAATGACTAAGGAAGAAAGTAATAACTTTGTGCTGCAAACTGCCAGACCCGCCTTTGCCTTGGCTCGAATGAGCGTGATCAGTTAAACTGAGGTGGCAGGCTCCTCTTTAGAGGGTGAGGTAAAACATTTAAATAGTTTTCGCTGCATTCAACTAATAAACTGACAACGAAATAAAGTCGTTTTTATTATTCAGCTTGTTATGGATATTTTTAACTTCAATATAATCTGAGTTCTGGATTAGACACTCTCATGGAGCTGGCTTAGGTGAGAGATTGGAGGAGTTTTGTGATGAACATTAGCCGTCTTCGTGTGGCTTCGTCCGTCTCCTGTTCGCTGTGTTTGGCACTCTGGTGTTGATTTTTACAATCTCCAGCTGGAATGGCCCTTTTTCTTGTATAACTCTAAAAGATTAAATCATAAAATTCAAGTTCGGCAAATAAAATACTCAATGGGCTGTCCTGGCTGTAACAGATGACTCATATTTTAAGTAAAATGAGTTAACTGGCCAATGGGCCCTTTTCAGGTTAACATTTACTGAACACTTATATTGTTGGGCTGCAAATGACACAATGGGGCAAGAAGAACAGAACAGATAGAGAGAGAGCATCAATTGAAATGCTAATTTTCGTCTTTTTTTAAAGTCGCACAGCGACATCAATTGCGTCCTCTCAAAGTGTTTTTCTACCGTGTGACAGCGTGAAACTACAAAGGGCACATTTATTCTGCGAGCAGGCTCACTTCTGCGAATTCGAGGAATTGAATCCCCATACTGCATTTTGTGCATTTTGTTTACCCTCCCCGCCCTCCACCCCCCACCCCGAAAAAAAAAATTGCGTAAGTTTGCAGTTCTCCCAGGAAAATCAAACCCATAGCTCGTGCAAAATTCGGGGGGTGGGGGCGGGGGTAAACAGAGTGTTAAGGATTCGTAAATAGAGAATTTGCTTCTCAAGTTGACCTTATAAGGGATGACGTTTTAATCTTGCGACAGATAAGGCAAACATAAAATACAATTTCTTTAACGGATTACACCGATGAAATTAATTCTCAGTAATTTTTAAAGCTAGATTACGTTCTCGTTGTTTGTAGCCCAATCCATTTAGACAGATTCTAAACGCTAAGCGGGCACTTTTAATCCCCAAGTTCTCTTTATTTGTACTTGTACTGTATTATATTTTCCTTTTTAGAAAAAAGTATTGTTGCAACTTTATAAGGGCTCCCTCATATTTTTAAATATGCAAAACCCGTTATAGATCACAAGATCCATATAAGTAAATATATTGTACTAACAAGTGCTTAATTATGCTAAGTTCACGAGTAACACGTCAATCTTGAGTGGAGCCAAAATAATGGCGGGAAAGCGCTTCTTTAGATGCGAGTATACCGGACCCAGGGAATTGATTGGCCCGCACTTAAACAGACCGTTGTGTACTGCGTTTCGTTTTCACACGCAAAACCCGATCATAAGCCAAAAAAAGATTTACCGTTTTTCCGGCGAGTCGATACTGAATAGTTTGGTTGGTCACGTGATCGTATCAACGACAGTCTTCCCGCGTCATATAAAACATTATAAAACTAGACACATTCTTTCCCTATAAAACACAGAAGGATTTGTATCTTAGTCGGCTGGTCCGAACTAGGGCATTTTCTTTTATAATTACTGTTAAACTGAAAATTCGAATCTAATAGAATGTTTTACGTTTAAGCTGAAATCAAAAACAATTCTGACACGAACGACAGCCAAATCAAAAACAAGAATACTTCAACCATGTACGCCCTCTTTGGAAGAAGAAAAACAAGATCGGGAGAAGAAAAAGAGCATTCGCATATGCAGTTAGTATGCACATGTTGTCAAATGGTTTTTTCAAGAGACTGTGCCTCACAACATTTATTAGCGCTTTAAATTCCATTACTTCGTCACTTTTGAAATTCGAGCAGAAAAATATACTAACTTCTTTCATTTCTCAACAGGTCAGCTACAGGAACACGAATCATCAGCACCATTAATGAAAATAATTTGCTGAACAGTCCCATTTTATAAGTGACATAGTTTGATTGAAATCTTAAATTCCATACTGCCGTCTTGATAATCTGGCTGCCGGTCTCAGTCATGTAAGTCTTTGTAGAGACCCACGCCAAGAGTTTCGCTCTTGGTTTCGGCCAGCAGAAGAACTATTATGTTACCGTTGTTAGTCGATGAAAAAAAACATTGATACCCAGGACACTGTCTCAAGGAATTAGTCTGACATACTACTTGGTACAATACTTACGTTAAGTACTGAGCGTCCGGGCTTTTTTGGCAGTCTACCTCTATTCGACGGACGATTGAATTTCTTCCAGTTATAAGTAAGTTGTCCTTCTACTTGGTGGGTCTTCGCAATAAAGCATATAATTGTTGCCAGAAGAGCAAATAGGAGAAAACGAGTCATTGTCCGCTATTAAAATGACTGAACCCAGAGCAACGTAGTGTAATTCACTTGAAAAATGAATGACTTAAAACTGCGCAGCTTTTATAACACCTCAAACAATACTACGCATCGTGATGCGGCAGTTAGCATGCAAATTTAATATGTTTCGATAAGAACAATGACCTAGCGCCTCGGAAGTTGTATCTCTCCAGCTTGCTTTCTTTGGTTACACAGGGTCACTGCAACAAGTAGAAGGGACGAACGCCTTATTGACTGCGTGTTAAAGATTCTAAATAAGTGTAAACGCACTAACTAGTCCGTTTATCCTAAAAAGCGGCTTTTTAATCTCATGTCAATATTTTCAGGCCCGGTCGTTAATTTATGTCAGTTCTTGGAATTATGAATGTGGGTTGAAACGGTAGCTGTTAGAGAAGTGACAGCTCCCTAATCTACTGATAGGAAAAAGATTTTGTGTAATAATACTGCTAGTAACATGAACAGACCGAATGATTGAGAATTCGACGATCTAAGGAAGTGAGTAGATATAGTTGAGTGCCTTATATATATATATGAGTACAACAGACTGGTACTGTTGGATTCCCTTGAAATTAATATTTTCTTTGTTTGCGTGATACCATTAAAATAGTCAAACGTATTTGCACATTAATCTAATTGCTTCCTAGATGAGCTACTTAGAGGAGTAGATAAACTGAAAGGAGTGATAGTTATCTTTAAACTGTTGGTTTTTCACTTAAGGTAATCAGTACGCATTAGCTAAACAGGTGCCAACACTAACTTTATTACCCTAACGTGAACTATTCTACCGTTAATGCTTCAATAAGTATTTTAAAGATGAAGTTCTACTACGAGGACAAACAGATGCTCAAAAGCTACCTTTTTGTTAACTCCATCGACGATTTTCACAGACATCAGTTAAACTGAATCTGGAAGCTTAAATATGAGAATTTAAGCATTAGAAATTCAAATATTTCACTCGGAAGCTTAGTATTTTGCTATCTATTAAGGCTAGCAAAACGGATGTTAGAATGTTTTCTTTGGACTATACATATTCTTCCATTTATGTGTCTGTTTTGAATAATCTTTTAAGATAACCTCCGTTAATTTGTTATTTAATTTTACTGTCATCTTCAAAACGCTCGTCTTACGACTCTATTAGTATTGGTAAAAATACCTCTCCCCCAACATTCGACAAACAAGAAACATTCTTTATAGTAAATGAAAAAAAAAGCATCTTTTCTGGAGCAATGGAAAATAACTAACTTTTTTAACAATAACAAGGCAGCAGAGGCCATTTTTTGAATCTCCTTTGTTCTGTAAAGAGTACCAGAGGCAAAATATGGTACCAGAAGTAATTTTTAAACACCTTTATTTTGTATCGTCTTTTTGTGTTCTTATTAAAGTGGATCTGTTTAAAACGCGTACATCTATCTCAACTTACAGAGATCTTGTGTGGGTGATTACCCAATCACCATCTACTTGACATTAATTAATTGGAAAATAAAGCTTTAAGCAAGTAGACATTTTTTTTTCAACAAAATAAAAAAATAGGCCTTATCTGTTAGAATTGCAAACTTCGAAGTAGCTGTCTAGGATAAGATTTAATGTAACTTATCGCGTCGAGCTTTTCGTTCGGGACTAGTTTCTGTAATACTACCATTTTTGTATCTTAATTGTAAAATAAAAGTGAGTTTAGTTAAAGCTTGCAGTGCTCGGTTTTATTCTGTACTAGAAATACGCGTTTCGTAGTTCTCTTGGACGCGGAAAAAGGGCTGACAGTTGTGAATAAAGAGAAAAAACCCTAATACGAAGAATTTGTAGAGCCGCTTTTTTGGTCACTGTCTGGCGGAGAGAAGAACCAAAACTGCCCAAAACGTAGTTTTTACACGTCAAGTACTGGGCTTACTTTTGTTCCTCATGGTAACTTACAGCTTTCGAAGTTCGGGTGTTGTTGCTAGGCAACTGCAAGACACAAACACGATATTAAAGCAACCCGAGTTTTCACCTCGCTAAGCAATTAACGCGCGAAGCGAATTTCGACAATAATTCTATTCTATTGCAATATGTATCCTGGAAATAACATGATCCCAACAGTGGTATTAGTAATATCACCTTTCTACTCGCCTTTGCACAGTTAGTCTCACTTAATAGAGGCCGCTGTGGCTTATGTGGCTTTTACCTTTGGCGCGGGCCTCAGGTGGTGGAGGTCGTATTTGCCCTAAGCCAGTAATGATACTATTTTGTCTCGTGTTAAAGGCAACTTTGAGTGTCTCAAAGGTTATATCTTTGATACGAAGTACATCTTATCCCTCGTTAGGACTTTGTATTGCCTTTGCCATGCTTCGCTGTCTGATGCAGCAGGATCTGGAAGGGTATTCTTGGAACCCGGGATTTGACCGAAAAATAGAGCAAGATTCGTGAAAACGCAAAATTTCAGAAATTTATTGATGCGAACGGAATTTGGCCCTACTCGGGAGGTGGGATTCTCCAAAATCATGGCCTGGGATGCGCGCAGAACTGAGAAAGAAAACGGTATTCGGCATAAAAATGATGCGAGATTGTCGTGAAAAGGAGCGGGAATGTAGGGTCAGGAGCCCCCTTTCCAGTGTCTGATGCAGCCCAGCTTTGTCACACCTTAGCACAAAGTTGCAATTGATCAAAGGCAATTTTTCCCCGTACTATACTTGTACTAACATGAAAACTGTTTGTCAAAAAAGCTCTCTTTGGCTAAGGAAGGACAATGGAGGTAAAAAGTGGACTACAAAGGACACATCGCCTCAGTAAGGGAGTATAATCCAGTTTCCGAAATCCGGAAAATCTTTGCTTGTGAAATGGCATGTTTTTCATTTTTTTCGATTTTCACTGTTTTGGCGGGAAAATGGCGTCACAAGATTCACAGCAAAATAGAGAGGAGAAGTGTGACGTCACGTTACCATGGTAGCAAAATTTCTGGATCTCAACATTTTTTTCTTAATACGGACAGCCATTTGCGTTGTCGAACGATGTGAGAATAGTTTGAGTTACCGTTTTGTTCATGAGTGCAATCATCTACAGGAAAGTCATACGTGTCATTTTTTTTCGTTTTTTCTGCCATATTCGCAGGACCACGTTTTGATAAGATCCAGAAATTTTGCTACCATGACAACATGACGAAGCGACTTCTCCTCTCTATTTGAATTCCAACTAATGACGTAACAAATAGGTACGCTTTAAAGAGCACGACGGGATAGAAACTGAAGGTGAAAATTTTTTTCAAAAGCTCAGTTGGTTAAGTATTATTAAGCTTTGATTTTTGTACAAAAACAACATGCGATTGTTTAGCGCGTAATACAAAGTTCTCCCTTCCGCAAACTTCGAGCTCAAACGACTTAAAGCTATAAAAGTACTTGCTTGAGTGCAGTTTCAGATGTTCTGCTGCGAAGTGTCGTGACAGAGCGAAATCAGTACTTACGTTTGAACAAAACTGAATCAGCAAACACACAACATATATCAAGAATTTGATCGGTTTATATAACAGACAAACGGGCGCGGGTTTTGTTTGGTTCTGCGAACGTACCACGCAACAGATTTCAAGCTAAAGTTTCGTTCTCCATAACCTGGGACAAAAGAAACTGGGCTGCCGATTACGCAATCTGCGAACGATGTCTTTTTTCGTCTTTGGGTATTCTTTGGTGGCAAAAAGACGAGCCTATGTTGTAGGGAAACAGTTTTTTAAGGTCAAACGAGATCACATCATTCTACTTAAAAAAAAAGAGAATTGCACACTCTTAGGTAAAGTTGATAACGGGATAGATACAAAGACGTTTCATTAATGTCACACTCAGACATGAGTTTCAGTTGATGTTTGAAATGCAGAAACTTTGCTCATTTTAGCTGATTATGATGCGTATACCGTTGTATGTTTTTGAGATAACATCTTAATTACACAATACTCCCTCAAAAGCCAAATAAATATGCTTGTTATCACAAATAGTGGAGGCGGTATAATGCATTATTTCACCGGAAAGGCTTACTTGTGCTAAGTGCTTCGTTAATTTCAGTATCTCGAGGTTTGATAACTATGAGACGTTCTGTCGCAGATAATATTTCGTATTTTCATCCAGAATCTGAACTCATCCTCTTTCTACACAATAATAATTCAGCTTGAACCTTTGACAGGATAAAACTGAACAACTGCTTTAAAGCTACAGGTTACTGGAATTTTTTCCGTTTTAAAAGTTTAGTTTTAAGTTCTGTTTCGGTCTATTTGCGCTCAACGCAATTCTGCTTGGACGGAGAAAACATATGAACTTTATTATTTTGTACGAAATGAACATATCATATTGGCATTGACAACTGCTTGTAATGAATAAAATGCACAGGAAATCAAAAGTTACAGACTGGCTACACTCACAGGCGCGCTCTTGAAGTGAATTGGACGAGGGCACGTTCTTCCCTGCAGGGGCGTCGGATGTAACTCAGTGACTCATAGATTTGGCAACGTCTGCAAAATCTGAGGAAAAGGTTACATGGCTGAAAAATAATTCAAAATTACAATTAAATTTTTCGTTTTTTAATGTTTTATAAATTGAAATATAACCCTGAGTCTGAAGCTCATCAAAATGAAAAAGAAGAAGGAGTGTATGAGAGCGATAGATCCTACCAAACGCCAGCCTCTTAAAAGATGACGGTGATGAGCGACGTTTTGCTTTTTCGGTTAAAATTAAAAATTTCCTGTTATTTCGTCAGCTTGTATCAAACCAAACTATATGAAAAAATCACTCAAAATAGAAAAGTTATTTTAGTCATTGTTTACCGGAATAGAAATATAGCGTGTCACTTATGGAGCCTTATCGTCTGCGATGGAGCCTGGCAAGCAACCGACTCTTTTCGTTGGCTGATCAAGAGGCGAGAAAACAAATTGTCTTTTGAGTCTTCATTTGTATTTGCATTTTAAAGGAAGAGGAGGGGTGGCAATAAAACCTGAAGATTTAAGCCGGTAGACGTTTCATTTTGCTTCTACGGATGTTTAGTAAGAGACACGTCATGATCGCATGTCACAAAAATACATATATAGTAATAAAAAACAACAACAACAACAACACAGGGAAAATGTCACACCCAAAAAAAAATCGCTACCGAGACAAAATTTAAATTACAAAAACTCTGCTATCGAATCCACTCTCTAAGCCAAATGTTTTCTCGATTGTTTACGAAAGGGAATTGACAATGAGGCAACTTAAGCCGAGCTGGCAACTTGTAACTCTTCTGCACCATAAACTTAAATGTTCCAGGGGTCTCCATTTCTCTGTTTTTAAGAATTTGAAATAAGAATGCCAAAGAACTTGAAACGGGATTGTTGCCGTGTTATTTTTAGCGTATTGTATGTTTTTAAGGACTGACGGTTTACACGTACGTGAATGACCGGATTTACTTCAGAGAAAATTTTGACTGAAGTAAATTTTCCGCGGTCGAGAAAAGGTTAATAACTAATTTCCTTTCAAAATGTCACATTGCATTGTTGATTATTGTTGTCTTCTAAGTATGGACTGCTGTTTGTCTTAATTTGATATACCGGTCCGTAAAACCGGGGATGAACTAGTCTTTTAAGTAGCCCTTGACTCGTTCAGGAATGTCAGCTATTTCAAGGTATCACCTCGGACGTGATGACTTATAAAAGCGCATTGCATTCTCATATGATCCTAATTCTAAACGGATATTGTGATATTACCTCGAAGAACTCACCAAAAGCGCACAAACGTAGCAGTTTTTACCGTCTTCTAAGGCAAAATTATTGGTTTTTTAACAAGATATCGCTGAAGAATTCGGTGTACAATGGGTAATTGCCATATGGCGAGCGACAGAGAGGCAGTTGTCGTCTCAGGTGAGGCTTTTTATCCTCAGCTTGTTGTGTTTGCATTTTGAGAAGTCAACAAATATTCAATTCTAAATTTATTTCTTTTGGTACAAATAAATCTAAAGGTGTGCGGTTTGCTTAACTGATTAATGCCAATTCTAATATTAAATAACTACGATAATAAGCTGATACTTTTGAAAACAGGTTCAAGAGACTAAAGAATCCTAAGTGACGGAACCTTAGCTGCTCGGTTTCAAGATATTCAATTAAAGCGATTCGAGTTCCGCGATATAGTACATCGCTATTTTCTTGCTTTTGTGAGATCTTTTCGTCTCAGTTAGAACTTTTTATCAATTCCAACTATGTCTGAAATTTACATTACGAGGTCTACGAGCTGTGCTAGTACAAACCAATACAGTGTTATAGTTTTCCAGCGTTTTGGGGAACAAAAGACCTACCGTGACTTAGTGTTTGTCAATTGTCAGTGAACCCATTAACATTTAAAAAGGGGCAATAGGGCGTCGTTTGAACTGAAAACAAATAAAAATTTTTTCGAATTCGATCATGTATTAAGAATGTATGTTACGGACTAAGGGCACTTCCTTTAAGATCGTTTGAGTTTACTTAGTACGTTCCTTAGATAGATAATAAAGTTTCTTGAAATAGACTTTTGCATTCTTTACATATTTAGAGGCGATAAGTAAGTAGTACAAAGAGTGCATCAGCACAATATTGTAGCTATCGTTCTTTCAACATTGGCTTTAAGATACGCGGAGAAACCTCAGCATTGACAACATTTGTTGGATATTGTTATTAAAAGAACTTGAAAACATCTGTTGAAATAAATACTGAGTTTACACAAGGGAACAGGACCTTTATGTTCTCTTGATTGTACAATGTTCTTGTTCTGGATTTTAAGCGAATAGTTCATTTTCATTCCCTCCGTTTAGAATCACATATTTCAGATTCCTATATAAAAAGCTATATTAAAACATCTTTTGACCATAAAAAATCTGGATTCAGCGAAAAAAGGAGTTGTTCTTGCCAGATACTATCTAGCCTGCGAGCAAGCTCTCGGAGAGATACCGTGAGAAGTGACGCGCGAGCGTTACGCGAAAGGAGATGCGAGCGCGTTCTCTCGCGGCCCGTCACTTACCACTCGAAATAAAGAGGAACTTGCCCGCAGCGATGATACTTTCGCAAAAGACCCTCTGGTAAGCTGTTGCCCAGGAAAATGCTCCCAAGGGAACTGCGGAGAGAACCCTTCTTTCATTCCCCTTCTCCTGTCCCTGTCTTTTCAGGCTTTCTCGACTTTTCTCCCTCCCCTCCCCCTCCCCTCACGCCCAGATTGGTTCAGAGCCTTTTCAGAGGATGCCGTGTGCACCTTGGACCCAAGGGTCCTCTGATTTCAAGTCTGACGCTCCCAGTAATAATTTTCTGTGCTATAAACCTCTCCATTTCCTTTATTTCAAATTCATTTTTTTTCTTCACAGGAGGATGTTGTATTCCTAGGACTCAAAAATACAAGGCTGTTGCTGGAAAGTGGAAATGTTTATGGGCCTGGGCGGGTCTAAGTAAAGTCGAAAGGTATTGTATACGGGTCCTATAATACCCTCATAATAAGCAGAAAACCAGAATTCAAACAGTTACACTTTTTTTTTTCAATATCATCATGAATATTACACATTATAAATTGCTGTAAGGTATACCTCTCACAGAGCAGTCAAGTGTATAGCATTGGAATCGTTTTCAAAATTTAAATTCAATTTAATTTTACGTTCATTTCAGTTATCATGCATATGCCCTGCTAAAGTTTATAATTCTATTAATAGACAGTTGAGGTGAAGAATTGGGCTCCTTCGTTGTCTCTTGTATTCTAACTGAGGCGCCGGACCTCTTTGCAGGCTGACCAAATTCACATAGCTTGACTTATGAACAATCATGCCATCCTTGATACTACACACTAAACCGCCTTATAGCATATATATGTATTATTTCCTCTTTCACTTACAACATTATTTCCACAGGTTAACTTTGGACGTGTTAACATTTAAACACGTTTTCAAAAATGTGAGGACGGCGCAACGAAGACGTGTTTCTGTATCGATAATTGTCGATGTACAAATCATGCAGGATCTGCAACATTTTGCTCGAGCAAGCGATTATTTCCTGGGAAAAACAAAGGACGAAATAGGATCTGTTATTCTAAACGTGCTGGAGACGCATCTACAGGACATTTACGGAGAGTTGGCTGTAAAATGTATTAATGAAGGTACGAATAGAACATAATGAAATCAAAATGACCCTTTCATTCTCAAGAGTGCCCCAACAGAATAGTGACTACATTGCATTCATAGAAAATAGGGCCATTTGAGAGAACGGAGGAAACCCTGGAGTGGTACTCACACCACAAGATTTTGCCCAAGAGATAGAAACTAGAACTACGTTACAGAACAATTTAAAAAAGTAGGAATTGAAGTTAAGGCATCGGACTTTTGCGAACTTGCATCCAGCGGCAGCTTTTTTTATTGTCTTCCATTTTCGTTTCTTTTACTTACATCGCTGATCTAGCCTCATTAGATAGAGTTTATTCGTGTTAAAGCCACGACTGCAAACATTTTTGCTACAGTAGCGAAAGCTTCACATTCACAAATAAATTGCATTTTTTTTTCAGATGCCAATCACTTTGCGCCACGAGTACAAAAAGCAGCGACACCCGACATGTGGGACCTCGGAGTGTTGATTCATAACTTCTTCATTATAGATGTTACTCGGGAGGAGATGATATGAAAATAGCACTGAATCATTATTTGATGTATTGGGAAGAAGAAACTTATTTACGTTCAGTCAGTTTTCACTAATTTAAGCCTCGTTTACACTAATGCTTTTTCGTCTGAAAACGCATACATTTCGATGCGTTTAGGCCTTCTGTCGACACCAGTGCGCTGAGTGTTTTCATCGAAAACGCATCGATTTGAAAACACTCTTGAAAGTGGATCAAATGAAAACGCATACATATCTTATTAGTGTGGATGGTCGAACACGGTCGAAGACGTGCATCAAAATGAAAACGATGACCGAAAATATCGCTGGTGCGTGTGTTTGTAGCGTGCGCATAGAGTTCAACTTACGTCACGACGTGTAATTCTATTGTTTTCGAACGTTCTAGCCTGGACAGTAGAAAAGGCTTGAAATCGATAGTGTGGACCCGAATTGAATATGCGTTTACCAAAACAACGAAAACGCATGCTTTGAGAGCAGATTAGTGTGGACAGGGCCATGTGGTAAGATAGAAAGGTAGAGAGGTCAAACTGCACGACATTTCATTTCCAGCGATATGTAAAATAGTTACAAAGCCAGGAATCAAACCTGGCCATGTCTAAGCATTTCTACGCATGAATGAGCCTGTGATGTATGTGATCAACGGTGCAAGAAGTCGAGAAAAAAGTCGGGAGAAAAGTCGGGATTAAAAAGGGCGAAAAAAAACAAGAAAGGAAAAATCGAGCACAAAATTTGCGGGGCTCCGTATTAATGGGACTAAATAACCCATGCACCTTCTTGAATATCGCTACACCATTTTTCATCGCTGAAAAAAAGCGGTTTTCTTGTAGAGGAATACTAGGTTAAAAGGACGGTAGCCTCAGTTTAAACAGCAGCTCACGTATAATTATATTCGAACGTCATCTTGCATTTAGGACATCAAGTACAAATCGCCCGACGTACTACAAACCAGGTCTTTCAAAAAGATCATACAACCTTTATCCTGGATTTTTTACCATAATAATTAGCTCACTCTTGGTAAACGTCGAATCCATTATTGTGTTTTCCTTTATATTGGCCTTAAAATACAGTACTCCCGTCGATGTATATATGGAAACCAAAACGCTGACGTGCGTTTGACAAATATTTATTTTTGGCAATATGATATAACCTGTATATGTATATATTATGTATAAATTAAACCTGGAGAAAGTTATTTCTATACAAGACAATAATTTAAATATTATTATTATTACGGCAATAATCATCACGATACATGGTTGAATAAAATTCAAATGAAAAGCTTTATACAAGATCTTATCATTTTTGTGAAGAGTCATATTCTCCTGGCGCGTACTCCTAGAATTAACTTTGGTAACGTCTAATCAAGATCAGGGAGAGTGAGCTTCAGGTCTAATCACTAACTATGGTCTAATGAAGTCCTACGTTTGAGATATCAGAATAACATTGGTTAACTTTATAACTGAACTGAAAAGAAGAAGAAAGAAAAGGAAGAAAAAACGGGAATGCATAACAACAGGGCTTAAAAAAAAAGAAGAAAAAAAGTAAGATCCCATGCCTACATAGGCAGCCCAGGCTCAATGAGAGTTCGTCAGAATTTGATATTTATAGGAGAATGGGATGTATGAGAATAAACAAAATACGTTCTTAATTCCCTTTTTGAAAATATTTGAACAAAAAACTACTCACCTTTTTTTTTATCGTGAGTTTTACAGTCAGTTCGCTTCTAAAGTTTGAATCTAAAACACCGGAGGGTCAGTCAACAAAGATTTATACGGGGAGGCTCCGCCCCGAGGTCCAACAAGTTACCCTTTTATACACCATTTTTGAAAGAAAAGGTACCCCTTAATTCGTATACCGTCCATTGACAAATGGTACCCCTTTCACATACCTAGTTTAGAACTTTACACCCCTTTTAACGGCTGGAAATACACTGTCTTTAAAATGTCAAAAAATCACAAAACTAGAAAACTTTCTCGACCATATATTACTCTGTTGGCCCTTTCTGTAGCATTTTTACCGTGACAGACGAAATGACAAGTTTCCCTACCCTTTTATATAATTCAACTAGTGAAATCGCGACCCTTTCATATATCTGAACTCTGAAAAAGGTAAACCTTTCTGGCAGAGCCTCCCCGTATACGTTATAGTCCATTATAGGGAGTACCCTCCCCACCCCCCACACCCCGTCCCCCAGAGTCTAAAACTCACTAAAACGCACAAAACGGCTTCGAAATAGCCTGCGAACCGCAGATGTATTTCCGGTCGTCGCTTCTCTCCCTCCGAAATTATTTATCAGAATTATTTTTCGGAGGAGGAGAAGCGACGACCGGAAATACGTCTGCGGTTCGCAGGCTACTTCGAAATGGCTGTGCAAAAAAGGCGAACTGACGGTAAAACACAAACTAAAGAAGAGTCATTTCTATTTCGAATCTTTCAAAAAGAGGAATTTAGAACCTTTTACATTCTCTCATAAAATTCAAATTCCATTTACAGTTGTGGACTTAGTATCCTAGCCTTCGAGTGAATGTGAGTCTGACGATGACCTTGTTTTGATACAAACCTCCTTTGCTTTGTTATGGAAAGCATCCTTGAAAAATACTACAGTTGTTAGCATTAGAACAACTTGATTTACATAATGAAGCAAGAAGGTTTGTATCAAAACAAGGTCAACTCGAGCCTCGCTTCCACCTCGGCGTGATGCTGCAACGTCGTGTGTCATAAATAAGTGATTTATGTTTCGCGGCAAAGACCGCTGAATCAATATACTCGGAGAGCTCTCAAAGAAAGAGTCGACGAGTTGTAGAGTCGAGATAGGAAAGGTTTTAATAACAGTTGATAAGGGTAACCAACGAGGAGTTCAGGAAGTTGTGTGCGAGATGGGAGAACCCAAAAGGTTAGTATTTTAACAGACTGTCTTTCCTGCATGTTAGAGGTATAAAGAGAAACAAAAAAAGGTTATGTTCTGTAGCTCATTGTTGTCAGTTGTCCTTCGGTGTGAATACTCCTGGTAAGTGTGGCGGTAACGCAAGACATCCACGTTGTGAAATCTCGTGGCTTCTTTAGGATAAAATTCGAGGGCATGTGTTAAATTTGGACTAATGTTACTGCACTGATTGTCTAACCTGGCGCTTGCAAGCAATAGAAACTACTGTATTCATCCCCACAAAAAACTGCTATAAACAAAGAAGTATAATAATTTGGTAATCTTATACTTGTAATGTGCTGTAAGAATAAGTTATCAAATGCCATAGAGAAATGTCCTCAGGTTTGGTACCACCAATAGTGGTTAACCATCCTGCTAGGAGAGCCTTTCTTTCACTTCCTTGATTTTGGCGTACTTGAGAAAGACTCTGCTTGAATCAAGTACAATCATTGTTGAGCATGCGTTGGATGTTCCTATGCACTTGGTGTAGTGGGCTCAGTCATAACCATTGCTGTATCAATAAACGGATGCTACAGTCGAAAAAGCCACAAAGCAGTTTGACGAGAGAAAACAAGATTGACTAGCCCGGAAGTTTGGGCTGCGGCGACCTCAGTGGCTTGACGTGATTCAGGAAGAGCCTCCTTTTCAACCTTCTCTTTCAAGAAAACAAAAGGAGCCTGTGCTCACAGGATGGTGGCTAACAGGATAGCCAATTAAATTACCCTGATACAAATGGTGTCCTCAGAATTTACCCCTGCCTCATGTTACTTGAAACAAAATTTCATGACAAAAAAACTATGGTACATGCATGAAGTACCTGAAAATTATGTACTTTCAGCCTTAATTTCAGCATTCGTGTATTTTAAATACAGTCCACCTAGCCTGTTAGAGCAGACACCTTTTTCGGCTGTTGTTTCACTCAGTGGGTGAAAGTTTGAAATCAATGCTGGGGGAAATTAGTTGATGAAATGTGATATACTTTACCAGGTAAAGTATATTTTTAGAGCAAATGTCCTAAAAGAAACCAAGAAAGATGTGATGAAAGCAGGCTTGTATGTTATACTTTAGGTGTACTTGATTCAATTATTTATTTCACTTTGACTTCCAGGTATGGGCTCATAATTCCAAGCAAAAAGTCTGGGAACAAACCCATAAAGAAGCTAGCAGTCTTTGGGAATGACTCTAGTGATGATGAGGTATGCTTTTTGACACTTACGTAGCTTTTTTGTAACTAACAGAGTTGTGTAACAACATATACGCCAATATGTTGCTTTGGTTACCGTGCTATAAACCATAGACTGTATCCCTGTTTGGGAAAATAATAACACATGCAGCCTATCATATTCTCACAATAGACCTTATTCACGATACCCACCATCTTTGCAGGCAGTCTTTAGGATCGATGGGATAAAAGCAATGTTACATGGTATTTCAAGGGGCAAATAAGTGATAAAATTTGTAATCGTTGTAGTAATCCCTGTCGAGTTTATATATTCTATCTTTATATGAGGCAATGATTTAATAGTCATGCAAAATGTCCAGTTCATTTTTTGACAAGATTTACATCGTTGTTTGCTATAAGGACATTTACAGTCGCTTCTGCATCCAAAAAAGTAACAATGGTGACTTCCACCCATAATTTACCATTATCATCTTAAAGATGAAAAGTTCTTAATTTTCTGTTGTCTAGAATAGACAAACTCAACCATGATTTCTTGCATTCACAAATTTTTTCCCTTGTTTGTCCCCTGAGTAAAACAGGAAATTGCTTTTATCCCATCCACGTGCACAGATCGTGGATATCATGAATGAGGTCAATTACTAAAATGCTTGTGGTACTCTAATATTTCAACCACGGCCTAGGAAACCTAGACAAATTTGGAGTTTAGTGTAAATTCAGAAAGAACTTCTACAGTAGTTATTGCTCCGAACAGCCGAAAAAAGCGTACTTTTAAGTTTACATGTATTATTTTTTGTTCAAAAATATATTTCTCTGTTTCTTATTAGCTTAATAGCCTCCTAATTTTGCGCCTCCTTCTTGGATTAGTTGAACTGAAATGTTAATGTAAATATATAATTAACTGTTACGAATAATTTCCATAGGATAGCGCTCACAAAGAAGTGAATTTATCGCTAATTCAAGAGGCTCAAAAGAAGAAGCAAATGAAGCAGGTAAAGAATATATAATTGCATTCTGTTCATCTTAATGTTATTGCTAATTACTGTAAAATCCCAGTTATTTGGTTTGAAAGCAATGTATACAAGTTTTAAATAGTTTTAATACAGCAAAAAATGATCCTCTGCTTGGCTGTATTATTAATATTAAGGTGAAATTTGATTTTTTTTTCTAATTTTAAGTTTAAATCATCGTTTTCTCTTAAAAGTGTTAAATAAAATAAGATTTATTTTGAAGATTAAATTTGGCCACATCAGTGTAACATATCTCTATAATAAAGAGCAACTTAGGGGAGGGAGGGGGGCTTACAGTGTGACTACTCAAACTGGGACACTTGAAAGAAGTAATAGTTGCACTGTAAAAGACAATGGGGACTTAATAACTGTCTTCCCCTAAAATTGGGGAGGTGGGGTGCGTATCAGAGGGCTTAAAACTTGGATTTTATGCTATTACTCCTTGGAAATTGAATACATTGTTTTTCTTTGACATTAGACACAGATTGAAATCCAAAAAGCACTACGTGAAGATCCAACTGTATATGAGTACGATGCTGTTTATGATGAGATGGAAGAGAAGAAGAAAGCTGCTAACGTAAAAGTTCCAGAGAAAAACAGAAAGGTACACATGTTTATTTATTAAGCCCCAAGGCTTATATTTTTCAAAGACCCTTTTAGAGGGGCTTATCTACGGAGGGAAATTTGCGTTTCAAAACTGATTGGGCTAGCCTTATAGTTGGAAGGAAATACTGTTTTTGCTTTGTATTACTGTGTATTTGAAGGCAATTTTCCAAGTACAAACCCCAGGGGGGCTTATATTTGGAGGAGCGATTTAACGGAGGGTTTTTGCGTTACCGGTTTGGGGGGCTTATATTTGGAGGGGCTTATACTTGGAGGAGCTTATTTTGGGAATTTTACGGTATTTAATCGCGTTTACCATGATTATAATGCTAAAATAAGACTAGGAAAAAAAAATACATTTGAACAAGTCACAAAAACGAGAGACGAAGATGTGGGACACACAACAGACCGAGGCTCAAATTAAGACAGTGTTAAGCAATACGTTTAAAGTAACTAAATTGAATGAGCTTTGTGCGGCACTTGGGAATTAGTAAGTCTTGATCAGAGCTGTTGCGAGTGAGACGAATGCCTGTAGGCTTGACGTAATCATCTACATGGGTAAACGTGTAGTGGCCAGCGCGACAAAAAAATTAAGTCTTTCACTTCATGCCAGTATGTTAACGGTAGCAGATTGAGGCGAGAAAGGCGCTTGTGATAAGAAATATCCTCTTGCCACTGCGTGTTTAAGATGAATTTTGATGCCCTGCGTTGAAGACTCTCTATTTTTGTTATACTACATATCGTACTGGGAGCCCATACCTCGCAAGCATAGCCATGATATCTTACAAACGTGAGATATAGTAATCTCCTATGGTCTGTAATGAATGACATAACACTATTGCCGCGCAAAGATGCGAGCATCCTATTGGCCTTAGCTAAGATAGTGTTAATGTGAGTGTCCCATTTGAGGTCCGGCGAGATATTCACTCCGAGGTCTTTTACTTGAGTGACGTGTTTAAGTGAGTTGTTGTTGTGCATGTGCATGCATGAGGAAAATTTCATGAGGAGAAGCCAAAGAAAATCCAGTGTGGTGACATGTTTGGAACATGGTCTGATGGAAAACGTCTATTTTCTTCCTGAATGTCTCCTTTTAACTTAAAAGAGCCGTGTCACGAAAGTTATCGAATTTCAAGCAGTGGGAACTGCCACCACTATAAAGTGCCCATTGTAGAGAGGTGTAAACAAGAGTCAATGTATGGACTGTCCGCATAAAAAGTGGCCGTTGTAGAGAGCTGGCTGTTAGTGGAAGTTCGACTTAAAAAAAATTTGAGTGGTGTGAGATCTTTCGTTAGTATACAGCTGTTTCGAGCCAAAGGTTGTCGGAAAAAGTGCACGCGACAATCCCGAAGGGTATTGTGGGTGGTTTTCAGTTCACTGTTTTTCAAAGAAATTTCAAAGAATGGCAAGAAAGGCCACCTTTGTTTGCGAGTGCTAAAGGAAAGCAACAAAAGTAGGTTCGAGACCTGCAATGTCAGGAACAAGTGTATTGATCATATTCCATATTACCTTTCCTGATTGTCGCGTGCACAGTTTTTGCGACAACCTTTCTCGAAATAGCTGTAAAAATCGTTAACCTTTTGGAAATTTGCAAAACTGTAGCCAAAGTACATAGAGGGTCTGCTGAAGTCTGCTGCAGCCCGGAAAAGAGAGTATGAGCGCACAGTGGAACGACAAGTACAGAAGGAAAGAGAAAACGAAGAGGGACAATTTAACGACAAAGAAGCTTTTGTTACTGAGGCGTATCCTTTTTTTTAAAACGTTACTTACTGGCTTAGGCTACAAGCAGTGTCTTTTCTTTTGTTGTTTTCACCTCGGTAAGTTACCCTGCGAACAGAGTCTCCTTCGATCTTCCTGCTAGCAGGGTACTAGTAAGACTGTTTACAGTCCTATTTTTCTGTAAGATCGTCGAGATCGAGCGCTTTGCGTTACGGGCTGCCATCTTTCATGAGTGTCAAAACTACTTAGGGGGCAGGGGGCGGTTTGGGAGGAGCTATTTTCTCGCCTGCCTCCCCTTAGAGCTATAATCCCCGACGCCCGCTGTCTCGGTACATTTGAAAATCAAGATGGCCGACATTAACGGTAAGACGCGCTATATCTCAACGATCTCACGAAAAAATAGGGGACTGTGAACAGTCTAGCAGGATACGGTAATTTGGATAAATTGCAAAGTTCTTATCGTTAATTGTAGTTCACACGTTTGCGTTCTCGAGTATGATGCAAGAAAAGCTTCGGTAAAACGGACAACCCAAATTTAAACGTGCAACTTGTTTTGCAATATTGCTGTAAAACATTGCTGAAAAACGAGTTAAAAAGTTATGTTGCGTGTTTTACCAACCACGTTCAAACCTGTCTTGCAACAAATAGGGTTCGGACGGTCAAATGTACTTAGCATCATTAGCCCTAGTCACTGAGACTGTAAGCCTGCCTTGATTAATATCCGTAAGGCGACTTTTTATGTTGAAGATTTGCAAAGGAACGAGGGAAAAAATATCGGCTCTATTTTGTTTTTCCTTTGCCCCGGCCTATTACTCCCGCGCGCCTCAGTCTAACATCTTTCACCGCCGAAAAAAGGGAAATTGCGACTGGGCACGAGCATGAGCCAACTTAACCAACATCAAACTTCTGCCGGTCAGCCGGTATTGTTCCTTGAATGTGAAGCCTGAAGGAAACTGCACACTTGACGCCTTGTCTTCATTTGAGTTTTTTCAACGGCGTTAATGAAGGCCAAGAAATTGCAAGGAATTTATAACACTCACCTTTCTTTGTTCTCGGTTGTTTTATTCTTGACGCAATTTACTTCAGATTCCGTAAGAAAATGCAGGAACAGGCAGAGGAGGAAGAGAGACTCAAACGACAAGAGGCCATTGATGGTGAGCCTAAGTATTGATGGAAAGCGAAGCATTTTAGTGGATAATTGGGTCGGACTTTTGATCTGGAGGTCGGCCCGGTTCATGCCGATTGTTCATGTAGTATTGACACGAGATACCGTAAAATTCCGAAAATAAGCCCCTCCATGTATAAGCCCCTCCAAATATAAGCCCCCCAAACCGGTGACGCAAAAAACCCTCCGTTAAATCGCCCCTCCAAATATAAGCCCCCCGAGGGCTTGTACTTGGAATATTTCCCTCAAATACAAAGTAAAACAAAGCAAAAACGGTAAATTTACCTTCAACTGTGAGGCTAGCCCAATTGATTATGAGACGCAAATTTCCCTCCATAGATAAGCCCCTCCGAATATAAGCCCCTCCAAAAATAAGCCCCTCAAAAAGGGCCTTTGAAAAATATAAGCCCCGGGGCTTATTTTCGGGGCCCCGGGGCTTATTTTTCTCATTGCCGTCGCCATCGTCGTTGCTTAAGATCTAGAAACGTCATACTACCGAAAAGAAGCTCCCTTCACATGGGCGTCGTGACTCGAGGTGTGCCTTTAAATAACAGCTACTAAGAAAAACTAGAGAGGATGTGCAGGTGTTCGCTTTGACCTCCAGCTCAGCCACGTTTTGTTTACTTTTGTTATTTCCACTTCTGTTTCGCCCAAAGAATGAATTAGAAGGAAACATTATTATGGCCTTTGAGCTTGCGGCATATGACTCTTCGCTTCTCGCGGTCTCAAATGAAGACCTATTCTTGACCCCAGTGCCTTTCAGCCTGCCCTCTATGCGCAAAAGAGCTCTGGGGCCGACATTAAGCTCGTAGGGTAATGATTTTCTGCCACTACATAACAAAAAGTGCATATGGAAGGTCCCACGGAGACCAATCGTCAAACTTTATTTTTTAGTCATGCACAATTAGTTTCATCCTTTGGCGTGTTTTCGCAATTATAAAGAAGTTGCACTACACCCATTTCTACATTTGGCTTTTATATTTGTTGTTGATACCACGGATAGAGCTGTTCCGTGGAAACCAATTAGTCCCTGTCTTAATTTGTTGTTGTTGTTGTTGTTGTAGCTGCCAATGATGTGACGAAGCAGAAGGATTTAAGCCTATTTTATCGGAATCTTTTAAACCGGAACGTTTCACTGGGAGGCTCATTTACCGCCGACAATGCGACAAAAACAGTTTCACATGAGGAGAAAAATAACAGAGGCAAATCAAAACTCAAGGAAGGAGAGGCGACTCAAGACACATTTGATGATAAACAATCTGAAAAGCATAAAAATAAAGATGACAAAAGGCATTCAACAAGTGAGGAAAGCTCTCGTGGAAGTAAAGGACGCCCGAGTAGTCCCAGACATTCAAGACATCAAGATCATGGTAGGCGGAAACGAAGAGATAGTGAAAGCGACGAAGATGGACGAAAACAATCGTCAGATTCGCCCGAAAGGGAACGACGGCGACACAGTGACAAGGAACGGCATGATAAAGAACATCGTAAAAAGTCGAGTCATTCCGAAAGACACCGATCAAGCTACGATGATAATCGACACTCAGATCATAGTCGAACCAGCCACGATGATCGACGAGAGAGAGATCGTAAACGCGATCGTGGTGAACGGGATCGCAAAGAAATAGACTCGGCGGAAAAAACTGACAAAGAAAGCGGTAACGTCGACCAAAAACCTAAAGAATCAAAAGAAAAGGTGAAAGAAGAAACTGTTGGCAAATTCGCTAAACGAAGTACAGATGAGACTGTTATGTCTGCTAAAGAGAGATATCTCGCACGCAAACGTGCGCGTGACGCTGAAAAGACTACTATGCGAAATGACGACAGCGACATAGAATAAACTGTTGTCAAATACTTAATTTTATTTCTCGCCATACGAGTAAGGATGGACAAGGGACTAGATTTAAGAAGTCGCCACTGTAGAAAGAAAACACAACTTTTAAAAAGTTTCAAACTTGTTTTCCACCATTGGCTGTGTTTCTAGAGTCTGAGAACTAGCTGATAAAAAAAGTAGAACTGAATGAGATACGTATACATGTATACATTTGCGATGATATAATAATCCTCTTTACGTAGTCTTCATCCCTTCTTAAAGGTTTCAAATCAGCAGGTTATTTGAAAAGGTAAATTCCTTACCCGTTGGAAGGAACAATTTTCATCCTAAAATTTAATCTTGTTTAATATTTAAGTGGAAATTATCAATGGTTGTGAACAAAGCTACTTATAGAAGAATGCTTTAGATGAAAGACATTCACTTTTTCTCAATATTTGTTAGTTTTATTTTAATTAAATACCCTCGAAAGCAGGGTGCACAGAAAATCATTTTTACAGCTTGCCATTCGGGCAAGCTGAAGCTAGCATTTACTAGCTCAGGCGTCATTTCAACTAGCCCCAAAACCTTTTTGACTAGCAGAATTGACTTCACAGTTCTTCTTATTCGAATTCCTCAAAAAAGGTCACTTGCCCGTCGGGAAGTTAAAAACAGCATTCACTAGCCCGATAGCAAAATCCACAAGCCCCGGGTTATTGGACACTACTTTCTTTGCACACTGCTTGAAAGTCTCTTCGGGGAAACCGCTTACATGCGGAATGCTCCAGTACTTGGTCCTAACTGAACAAGACAATAATTCATATAAAAACTCTATTTTAATCTACTATATGAAGGAAACCTGAAAGTGTGCACTGAACCTCGCATGTGAACCTCCATAAAATAGACATTTTTCCACAAATGACAGTTCTAGCTAAACTATTTAAAATTCCTACCTCTAGAAAAGGAAACTTTCTAATGTAACTTTCTAAGTCTCTGTCCTTTGCCTTGGTGTCTATATTCATTGGATATTGTAATGTAAGCAAGATAGTTAAATGGAATCTTAAATACCTAAAGAAAAAGGTTTCATTTTGTGCATTAGTGACTTTTGCAAATGAGAGCTAGGATGAAGAAAATTTCTGTGGAAAAGCGCAAGCTAAAGGCTATTTTTTCCATGGTAAATTATCAAGGTCCACATTTCCACCACACAGTATAACAGCGACATTTTTAAGATCCTGTGCAGGAATTTGTTGGAATTTCTCTGTTAATACTGCTGCCACGCCCACTGCAGCAGAGGGCTCAATTAACAGTTTCATTCGTTCCCAGACCAGCCTCATTGCTGAGATTATTTCTTCTTCTGTTACAGTTATGACATCAGTCAGATTGTCTCTTATGATTGGCCACGTCAAGTGACCTACACTTGTTCTCAATCCATCAGCTATTGTGTCAGGAGGTCCTGTTGAGGATAAAGTTTTACATGTTTCTTTAACGTTCAAGGTCTAATTGAATTGAAGATATTCTTCACACTGTTTTTCAATATGTTTACTGCGCTTTTCACAAACATGCGAACTCTAAAGTTCAAAAGCCGCCTTCACAATTGCGTTTTTCGCTGCTGTCAATCATAATTACGATCACAAGCAATGAAACTTGAAACACACAAAACGGATCAAAATCCATTAATCACAAATCAGAAAACACATCCTTTTGAACCTGTTAAAGTATAGTTTTGTTTCCTAAGAGGTCCGTTAAGATGATTGATGGCAGCGAAGAATGCAATCGTCAGTTGACTTTTAAATTTCAGAATTCGCATGTTTTTGAAAAGATCAGTAAAATAGTAGTCATGTGGAGAATTTCCTTAAAGATCAATACCTTTTCCATGATTAAGATTTAACAGTCTGAATATAGGGTAGGGGGAAGAGGTAAGGCATCTTTTTGTTGTTGTTGTTGTTGTTTTAAAATAGAAGACCTTACTTTGGAGGTGACTGCAGGTCAGTGACTGGTGTTTACCATAAACTGCCAGTTATAAGCCCTAAGCTTATACGTATCTTTATAAGGGGTTTTACGAGGGCTTATATCTCAGGGGAACTTAAAACTAGAATAGAACAAGCGCTTTGAAGCAAGTTATAACAGTGCTAATCAAAATACATTGGTTTTTAATTATAAGCTACAAAATCTCAAAATAAACTGAATATATATTTTAACCCTTTAAACCCTAAGATCAAAATTTGAATCCTCATTTGCTGCCCCTATTCATTTGCTACAGAAGTAGTGGGGAGAAGTTGATAAATATCAAGCAAATTCATCTTGTGTGATCATGTCCGTAATTCTCATGACCACTCTGTTTTACAAAGCTTTGATGTTACAAGGAGAAATTTGATGCTGATCACCCTTAGGGCTTAAAGGGTTAATACACTTGGAGGGCGGCTTAAAATCAGATGTATTTTTTGGTTTATGGTACATAGGCCTTGAGTTAGGGGAGCTTAGAAGTTGGGGAGCTTATAACCAGCATTTTTACAGTATAGGTACTGCTTTGCTTTAAACTGACTGAATAGATCACACTTCTGCCTCTTAGAAACTCTAACTTCCTAATAAAATTATTTATTGCAGGTTATTGCTGCTACAGGTGGTTCTAAGCACACACCTGGAAGAGGAATCCTTTTCTTGGCTGCAAATGACTTTGCACAATCATCTGCATTGAGAGGCTCAGCACCATAAATCTTAATGTCAGGCTTCAGTGCTTTGGCAGCAACACATATCCCACTGAGCATTCCACCACCACTAACAGGAACCACGATGGCATCCAAGTTTTGAACCTGCCATGAGAACTTGTGATATCAAATCAGAAGACCATGCACACAGTTGCCTGACAAGAAAAGCTAAATTCTTAGAAATAAGTACCATAACGTACGATTTTCCAATGGATACATGATGTACAACGGGGTTGTAAACAAAGAATTTGGAGTCTTTAGGCACATGCATGTATACATGTATCCACATTTAACAAATCGACAACAATTTTCCATGGTCTGTACTCTTATCAACCATAGAAATGACGTTAACATGTTTAAAACGTCTGTGGAACCATGAGCCATAGGCGAGTGGTTTTACTGCAAAGTTTTAAACATTTTGACATCATTTTTTGATAGTATACACCGTGGAAAATTGTTGCCGATTTGTTTTTACCATAACATTTGATAGTTTTTTATGTCCATTTCTGTTGAAGTTTCTCGGAAAATTGCAGGTACTTGGAAGAGAAAGACAAATTGCGCAACCAACACATAATGTCCATGGTCTGTACTCTTTCCAAACATAGCTCTTGACCAATCAGCGCATGAGAAATCTCTCAGTTATTGTGAAAAAAAGATTACTCCTTCAAGTAACCTCTGATGGAAATTCATACAACACAAAAATTAGAATAAGTTCTCAGTTACTGTAACAGCGGACTCCCTATTATTTGCACCACCTGGGGAAAAGCCAATTATTGATTGAAATTATCAGGAGGTTTGAAAATTCAAGGCTAAAATTACAATGTTTGACTGGTGAAGGGAATTTACATTTGGTTCGAATTATCAGGAATTTTTCAAAAACCAAGGGCCTGAGAAATCGAGATTCTACAGATGTAAGAAAGTACCCGTACATAATTTAAAAATTATAAAGAAATGGTGGCAGCTCAGCCACTGCAGTTATAATTTAGCTAAGGCTATAGAAGCTTGATTGAAGGTTCAAACCTGATCTAGTAGTTCCACAGCAATGGTTCCCTGGCCAGCAATGATGTGAGGATGGTCAAATGGTGGAATGAGGAATGAATTAGCTGTCTCCTTTACAATTTTCTCTGCAGTTGATGCCCTATCCTGCGAATATAAAACAAAAGGCTTCAGCTATTTCATTTTACCACAAGAGACTATCTAATAATGGCATATATGTACCTTTAAAAAGTAGATTCACTCCTGACTATGGTTTTGGATTAATTAAGAAGAGACATTTCATGCATGTGAGATATTTCAACTCACATAAGCTACTAGCTTTCTGTTAACCATAATTTGTTTTGTATAGTTGACCAGTCTGCAAGGTGACTTAATTGATCAAATTACTGTTTAATCCATAACCTTTCCCCTCATGCACCTTCCTTAACCCTTCTCCCCACAAAAATTAACACTGGGGCAGTACAGACTACAATCACACATAGTGTCTATAAGTGGAGGGAGAAGAGAAAAAGAAGGAAAAGTGGTGGATTCTCTCAGCTTCAACCCCATTACCAGGAAAAGAACTCGTTATTATAAGCCATACACAGCAATGAACACCTCTTTAAGATAGACATCTCTGAAAAACAGACATTAATAATTGGTCTCCCCTGTGCATGTTCTCCCACCCTTTTTAATTAACTCTAACTAAAACTACAAATAAGAAGCAACACCTCAGCAGAGTTTCCGCAATCAACAATTGTTGCTCCATAGCCCCGAACAGCAGCTTTCTTCACTAGTGGTGCATTTAATGGCATTGCAATGTAAGCCTCAAGTCCCATAGTTTTTGCTGAAAGTGCAAGAGCTTGTGCATGATTGCCACTGCTATGAGTGACAAGAACAGGTTTATGGCCTTCAGGCAGTGAATCCAACAACTGAAGGACAGCATTCATTGCTCCTCTTATCTGGAGTGACAAAAATGTGGCAATGTTTATTTATTATTTATTTATTTGCTGATAAGGTACATACATGTAAATATAACATAAATGGAAAACAATACGACACAAAATCCCCTTCAGGGTTAAGCAAAAGCCAACCCAAAGCCAATCCCACGCCCCCCACCCCCCCCCCCCAAAAAAAAAATATATATATATATAATATTATTAAAAAGAATTTTGATCACTGATCCTAACTGAAGAAACCGATAATACAAATATGAGAGCAAATATGACAAATTTCACTTTCACATGGTGAATGTGTAGAAAAAATTTGAAGCTTCTTTGAAATGTTTGGTGGTGGAGTATAAAAGCCTAACCTTACAGTCCAATTTTTTTAAGTGCTCACCAACTATTTAGCAGCCAGTTACCATATAGTCCTGCAAGTATTGTCAGTAAAAGAAAAAATCACTGTAAACTCCAGAGGTCATAGAATTGCCTATACTCCAGTGGCATAAATACAAGGGCACCCAATGACTATTTTCTGTAAAATATCTGTTTAGAGAAGCAGGTATTGGCTAGAATTTTCTATTACTTGAGGACGGCTAATATTTCCTAGATGACTGTTGCACTCATGTACAATTTTTGAAGCTTTTCTAATAAATTCCCTACGATTTTCTGAAGTTTAATTTTCACATTTCACTTCCCAAGTTTGGCTATTTTTTTTGTAGAGAAAAGGAAAAATAAAACTTTCACACTGAAAAATGCTATGGAGAGAGAAATCAGAAAATGTCCCACTTTTGTAATACGTTAAATTGCATCTAAAATTTTTGGAAAAATAGTACCGAAGCCCTTGTAATTTTGAAAAGACTCAAGTTCCCCTAGGATGACCGAACAGATACAAATTCTATAGCTCCACTAATGCATTACTAGACATCTAAAAATACTCTGGATAGCCTAAAAAGTGTTATTAATGTATTTAGGGGGAAACCGTCGTTGGGGCCGGATACCCCTCTAATCAGGAATCATTTGGAAAACTAGAACCATAAGCTTTTCTTTTTTCTCTAGGCATCCCAGATTTCTATGATGGTTGGATTTAATCTGTGAATTTTAAATCCCCAATCCTCCAGGATTTTCCAAACATCCTGAAATGATTCAATAATTTATTTTCCACTCTCTTGAGATCTACAGTAATACTGTTCAGCATCACCTCCACCAGACCTGGGGCTTAATAGCTTATCTTAAAATCTCGCCTACCGTGTTGGTTTGGGGGGGGGGGGTGGGGTGTAGGTGAGCAGGGATATTATGTGGAATGCCATTAGACTTGCAGTTCATTTCCAGTACTTCCTGTAGATATGTAACTCACTTCAGAGTCTAACCTTGAAAGCACCAACTTTTTGGAAGAGATCGCATTTGAAATGCAGTGATCTTCCAGCCATACTGTCAAGAGTTGAGCAGGTCATTACAGGTGTTTTGTGTATATACGGTGCAATTCTTTGAGCTGCATCTTGCACATCCTGAATGGTTATTACAGCATCACTGGTTGAAGGTGAAGCCATTCTGCAAAATTCAAAAGATATGAATCATTCCAGAGTACAAAAATATTGCAAAGTTTGTATCTACTTTTTAAGGCTCAATCAAATCCAACTTCACAATTAAAGCTGTGGACTAGCCCTCGATTCCTGCAAACTTCTATAAGGCATCGAGGGTTACAAGAAATCGCTTGCTACCTGCCTAAATCTTGAACACATGAGTACGCCCTTCGAACTCTGGTTAGATTTCTAAGGACGATTACCGTCAGTACCATTCATACATTCGAATAACTCTCCTCGAGCTAAAGTCGTGGTAACGATTCACCTTCCATTCTGCTATACGAAGTAACAGTTGAAAGATTGAAAATCCACTGAAAAGAAATACCGTGGGCTTTTTATCACAGTCGAAATTTTTGACCGCGCGACTGGGCTGCGGGACTGGGTTCTTTTTCACTATATGTTCGGTATTAAAGTTCGTTTGTAGTCTTTAAATATAATGATTCGTACCTTTTTGGGGGTGAGAGAAGATCGAGGGTAGGTTGAGGCGCGCGGGGACTCATGGAGACCCCATGGAAGGGACGAAGAACAATAAAAAAATTTTCCTTCGTCCCTTTCCATCAGTCCTCGCGCGCCTAAACCTAGTAACAACCTTCTCTCACCCCCAAAACACATAAATAGCAAGTGGGTACGAGTCTGGTCTTTACAGCGGGGATTCGGGATTTTGACAAAAAAAATGTTGGCGGGGGGGAGGTGGGATTCGGGACTGAAAGTATACACGGCATGTGGGATGCCGAAAATAACCGTAGGGGTTACTGCCTTGCGTGTCTCCCTCGGGCGCGCCCGTTCTCTCCTTCACCCACTACTTCCAAGCGCCTGCTACGCAGGCTACTAGAATGCGAGCACTCTCTCTTTTGCTCGAAAATCTGTGAGCGGATGCACGGCTTTTAGCGTTTACGATGTCGTTCGGGTCGCTTGTTATTCGAGTAGTTACCGGTAGTTTGTTTTATATAACTCGGGGTAGAACCATTGCCTTCTGTCAAAGAAGGTTTATTCCCTGGATATCGTAGATCAAGAGTACGAGTGGTTTGCTGACTCAAGGTAGAGTTTAGGTTATTGGGTTCCAGGGAGCTTTCTCAGACGCCAGATCGATTTTTGTTACAGTGCTCCAAGGATCGATCCTCAGACCTCTTTTATTTGTGCTTCATGTGAACGATTTACCCACCGTTACTCGCAATTTTAATACGCTTTTGTATGCTGATGGCACTGTCTTAGTCTATTGTACAACACCCACACATTTACTAGAACATTTGAAGTACAGTAATTTAAATTTTAATTTAAATTTTAAATGAACCTGCTTTCACCCAAGTTAGCAAAAACAAGTTCTTGCATAAATGGTAATTTTTAGGACAGAATTTAGGCTATTTAAGTTCTTAGGTTCTTATTTTCTGAAGAAAAAATTAAGGTAGTTAATAGTATTTAGTGGTATGCAGCTTACTCCTTATATAACATCTGTATACCATTACATTGCAGTTAGTGCAGGGGTGATAAAACACCTATGCCTCCAAAGAGGATCCTGAATGTTCACTTATCGTTTCCCCAGGTATACAGAATCTTTAAAAGAAAAAAATGAGAACCTGATTCCAATTTTAGGTTAAATAGGTTCTTTTATAGTAGAGGATCGAGGGCTAACTGCCAAATTTTAGCCTTACAGGTTCTTAAAAACCAAGTTCTTCCAGTCTTCGCGAGTTTTTTTCTGTGTGCCTGAGAAAAACACGACTTAGTTAAAAGGTAAACCAGACGTTCTTCCACGCGAAACGTCCCAAGCGGCGAAGAGCGAGGAGAAACGGATGTTTTCGCAGGCTACTGGCTAGGATCGCATAAAACAAACAAATAATAACGACCTTCATTCAAGAAACTTGTCATAGAACTAGGAACGATAGCTTAGCTGTGAAAAAAAATTGTGTTCCCTGAATTCGTATATTTATAGCTGAAAATATGTTGTCTCCAAACTCATGCTTTCCTTTAAAACATTATCGATAAGATCAAATATTAAAACTGAGTATTAAAGATTATTTCATAAAATCGAGAGCTTTAGTGTTCTTTAAAAATAATGACAGCTAATATAAACCACTTTCTCTTGTGGATAGTTGAAAGCTGTTATTTTTTCCAGGGCAGATTGTCCAAATCTACATTTCCACCACACAGAATAATCCCAACATTCTTCAGATCTTGCGCAGGAAGAGCTTGAAATTTTTCCGATAATACCGCTGTCACGCCTACAGCAGCAGACGACTCAATCATTAGTTTCATTCGTTCCCAGACCAGCCTCCATGCAGAAATTATTTCTTCCTCTGTTACGGTTATGACGTCAGTCACGTTGTCTCGTATGATTGGCCAGGTCGTTTTAGCAATGCAGGTATCTAGGCCATCAGCAATAGTGTTAGAAGTAGCTGAGAAGAAGTCAGAAACAATGTTTTAGTCTCCGTCCACAATAATGCACCATTTTCCACCATTGACACCTTGCTATGTTCACGTGTTAGCAATGTAACATCAGTGAAGAATGATCATCGCAGTAAATTTTCCAATTCAAGCAATTGGAAAGAAGAAGCCTGAAAAAAATCAGGGCTTCAACGGGATTCGAAGCCGTGACCTCCGCGCTACCGGTGCGTTGCTCTACCAACTGAGCTATGAAGCCACACATTGGGAGCGAGGTCAATTTATTGAGTTCATATCTCCCGTGAGGAGTGAAATGATGTGAAGTATATATGAAATAATTCATTTTGAACTGCGGTTGTAGATGAAAGTGAAGAATGATCATCGCAGTAAATTTTCCAATTTAAGCAATTGGAAAGAAGAAGCCTGAAAAATGAATTATTTCATATATACTTCACATCATTTCACTCCTTACGGGAGATATGAACTCAATAAATTGACCTCGCTCCCAATGTGTGGCTTTATAGCTCAGTTGGTAGAGCAACGCACCGGTAACGCGGAGGTCACGGGTTCGAATCCCGTTGAAGCCCTGATTTTTTTTCAGGCTTCTTCTTTCCAATTGCTTAAATTGGAAAATTTACTGCGATGATCATTCTTCACTTTCATCTACAACCGCAGTTCAAAATGAATTATTTCATATATACTTCACATCAATGTAACATCATGACAATGTTCGATGTTCAAACTGAATAGTCTGAATAGTTGATTGTCACCGCATGCATTTTGTAATTGAAACGATGATTAAACAGATTTCAAAAGAGAAATGTCCTTAGATAGTGATTGTGATTTCCCATAGACTTCTTCAACTTCATATTTTTTTATTAACCTGACATACTTTTAACTACTTGCACATAAATTGAACTCAATCATTTTCCACTGCATAATGAACATTTGTTCATGTAGGTACATTTTCAACTTACTTGTAAGAGGAATCCTCTCTTTTGCAACAAACGACCTTGCACAGTCATCTGCATTTAAAGGCTCAGCAGCATAGATCTTGATGTCAGACTTTATTGCTTTGGCTGCAATACAAATCCCACTGATCATTCCACCACCGCCGACAGGAACCACAATTGCATCTAAGTCTGGGACCTGTGGACAATGCAAATACGGAAGCCCCCTGACAAATATGATTATTTCGCCGTTTCTGGATTAGCTCAAATCCATAGCTAATTACTCAAAAAATGGTGCTTATTACAATATTTGGAAGATGCGAGCAATATGCCACTGATTCGATGATATATTTGCTTGGAAAGGAAGATGAACGATGGTATATTTGCTTCGGAATTGTGTTCACGGCTATTCGAAGACGAAGTAGCTGAATTTCTGATTAACACTGCCGGAAGAATAAATGCATGCAAGAATAAGTAAAAAACATATTGCTAGATGGATGTTATCTACTTTTTGAGGAGCATCCGCAATGAAGAAAAATCATCTGTTGAAACCTCGATCTGCATAATTCTACCCATCATACTTATTGTTAAAGCGCCCAGCCTCTCCCTTAAAGATAAATAGAAGACTACTCAAGTTAAGAAGGGTTTTGTAGATTTCTTTTTACTGGCTTTGAGTTTCCAAGTTTATCGTTAATTGCTTTTATCACAAGTATATAATCGGGGGCGTCACGTTTAGCCTTGGCTTATTCTATACATTAGACTGATATTTAAAAAAGCTAGCTACCTGCTCCAGAAATTCAACAGCAATTGAACCCTGGCCTGCTATAATGTGAGGGTGATCAGATGAGGGAATAAGATATGCATTTGGGCCATGGTCTGCGATGAGTTTCTTGGTAGCTGCACACCTGGCCTGATATAAGGGAGACAAATCATTACTTGACAAACTGAATAATAACATCAACTGATCCGTGACTATAACTATAATCACCACTCTCGGGGTGATAGCTACATACGATGACTCAATCCTCGACCAATCAGAGCACACAAACCTTTATAATCACTTGAGTAATTATAATTTAGCTTGATATTAGCTGATATTGCTATCAATGCATATTATATAAGGAAGTATTCTGTAACTTAGTCAAAGTTCAGTAGATTTGTGAATCTCTTTGTAAATCCCTAACGATAACAGTTAATTATTAACAGCTAGAATATAAACATAGCTCCGTCTGGGTTAAATTTACACTTTACATTTCAAATACCTCATAGGTATTAATGAAACAATCAATAATAGTTGCTCCATATCCTCTGATAGCAGCTTTCTTCATCTTTGGTGCCCCTGACGGCATGACAATGTAAGCATCAAGTCCCATTTTCTTTGCAGTTAGTGCAAGAGCTTGACCATGATTTCCACTGCTTGCAGTGACAAGAGTAGGTTTCTGATTCCCTGGCAGAGAATTCAATAACTGAAGAACAGCATTTGTTGCTCCTCTGATCTAAACAAACAAATAAATATAATAATTTCTAATTAATTCTGTAAATAATAAAAATAATTGTTAAAATAGCCTTTTGTAAAATAATTTATCATTTTCTTACAGAGAATCAATATGGAGTAGAACTTCTTATAAATTCAAAGTAATATGATTGTAATAATAATAATACACTTTGTTTAAAGAGGGGAGCACTGAAATAGTTAGAATAACTAATAGAATTAACATAATAGTCTTAATATATAAGACGTTTGACAAGAATTTATTCTGAGAAAACAAGTTTACCACTGTCTTTACGACAAACGGACGCAGTGAAATCTTTCAAACATATGCAACTTTTGAGTTAACAGCAGACTCTTGATCATTTCATTATTTAATTGGTTTGATAATTTTAGATTAGATTATATAATTATATCTTTTATTTCTATATAGTTTAGTATCATCTATTTAGATTATGTAGCTATATCTGGCATTTTATATGGTTAAGTATTATCCATTTATTTATTTATTTATTTTTAGTATTTTCGAGTTTGTTGGTCTTTATCTTGCCTCTTATATATCTCATTAAAACCTTCTAGGTTTGCTAAATTGTTGTTCTTCAAGCAATGTCTTCTACAGGAAAAAAGAAATTTAACTCGAATTATTGTTTTCATCCTCTGGATTTGTATTTCAACGAGATTAGACATCAGACATATTTTACTTCACTCAGAGAAATGCGAGTTTATGTGGATATTTCATTAATCACTTGATCATCATCGGCTGCTAGAAAGTACATTAGTGATGGTCACAGAGTGATCATGTGGGTAAACTGCAACATAATACATCTCTATGGTACTGTCAACTCTGATCCTTATCGCTGTTCAGTGATGGCTGTCGCAACATGACCGAATTTCATCTTTTTGAAATCTTTTTTTAATAACTCATATGCATAAAAATGTTATTTTCAGGTTAATACTAGAGTGTTAATACCAATTGCTGAATACACTTGCATTATCCTCTAGAAATATGCCAAGAATGTGATGCAAATTGAAAACACGTGTTAGAGGATCCATTTCTGATGTAGACTACGAGTAGTCCCCCATTTTTCCTCAGGGATACTAGAGCGAGCGAAACGCGAGCGCGCGTGAGAATCACTCCACGCGAGCAAAGGCGACACCCGGCGGGGGGAGAGTAAACCTTTTCTCTCTCCCCGCCGCATGAAACTTATGCGGGCATAATGTATCTAACCCTAAAACCAGCTCTTTTTGGCACTCAACACAATTCTTCACTTACCACACTACCCTTCCTTCTCCTTCACAATTCAGCTATTTCGTTCCTCCTCAAATTTTATAATTTTCTCTTTTATATGTTACATAGCGAACTGCGTTGTTGCAGTTAATTTCCACCTTAGCAAATGCCACAACTTTTTTTACCGGTAATTTAAAAAAAATTAGAAGATATAAAATAAAAAGTGAAATTTATAGCAGATCGTCGTTTTTCTTGATTGTATAGCGTATTGTTAAATTGTTGTTATCACTCGCGATCGTTAGCTATCATTATTTTGTAATATGATAGTAATTAAAAACCCGGAATAGCGAACTACTCCCATGGACCCGAATCGAGTCCAATTTATCAAGCCGTAGTGCAGCCATAAAAAATTTCTACACCGAGGTCAATTGACTATTTTCCAATTGCCCATAATACACTCTGTTTGCCCCCCAAATTTTGCATAACTTATTGTCTTAAAATGCTCTTGGGAAAATGCAATACTCCCAGGAGCATTTAAAAACAATGGTTTATGCAGAATTTGGGGGCAAACAGAGTGTATTATGAGCAATTGGAAAATAGAGAATGGGCCATTTGCACGATGACGTCTTTTTACTACTAAGACCAGAATTCATTTCGTTTTTCCTGTCCTTTCATATAACAAAAGCCTTAATTTGCACAAGAAAGCAATACCCTGAAGGATTCCGGTCGTAGTAGTAAAATGATGCCATCGTGCAAATGGCCTATTACTGAGCTATGTGGCCTTACTCACATATCCTTCAAAATGTCAGGCTTGGACACCAGTTTATCATGTTTCAAAACGAGATATGAAACCGAGTATTTTAGACTTAGTGAGACATTAACTGAGATTTTATTGGAAGTAGCCTGTAAACAGGACTTAGAAGAAACTAGAAAAGCATTCCCCTGGTCGTTTTCATTCTTTCCACTGATGCTTGAGCTGTTATTAAAATACTGAGTTATTCCTTTAGTATCTGATATCTGTCCCTGGACCACAGGTGCCCGTACAATCTAAGTGTAATTGTTTATTGTAATTTGTTTACCCACGAAACACGTAGGCGTTCTTACGAACTCGTTTAAACGTGTCTGTGAGGGGCAGATCGAATTGAAATTTGGAAGTGTTGGCCGGTTCTTGCCGGCAGAGGGGAAAACTGGAGTATCTGAAAAAAAAAACCTCTCGGAGCAAGGGAGAGAACCAATATAAGGTATCGACTCCAGGATTGGAATGCGGGCCACATTGATTGGACTGTTGGAGGTGAGTGCTCTCACCAATGCGACAGCCTTGCTCCCTAAAACTTACCTTGAAGGAACCAGTTTTTTGGAAGAGTTCGCATTTGAAATGAAGCGTCCTTCCAGCCATGCTGTCAAGAGTTGAACAGGTCATTACGGGCGTCCTTTTTATGTACTGTGCGATTCTATGGGTTGCATCTAGCACTTTATCCAAGTCCACCACAATATCACTGGACGCCATCCTTTAATTTGAGTTGGGCATTCAAAATTTATTCGAATTTTTGAACGCTCTTGTGCGCCATCGATATCAATTAATCCTTGATTCAAGTATACAAAGGGGTGATTCGCTTGTTTGATGTACCGAAACAGAGCTTGGAATTTTGCGCTCTGTGAAAGCCAGGGTTAAACGCCAAGGATCGCAGAGGTGCGCATTAACAAGATCATCCGCTACATAGAGATATACATGTATACGATATCATTTGCCTTCATTTGCATTCATCCATTTTCATTGTTAAGCAAGAAAAATTTGAAGAGATGAAAAATCTTCGTAGTGCGCATGTTTTGACTAAAAATTGTTATTACAAGATTCTTCAGCTTGAAAAGTATTAATACGTGAAGGAAAATATCGTTAAAACAATTTGACTCATTTTACTTGCTGTTGCACTCCTTGGTATCGATACCGACCAAATGACATCCTCGTGAAATGAGACTGACTTGCTACCAATTCAGTGTCTTTCTTTCTGTCACATCAGCCAGTTGTGCTGTTTGCTACGCTACCGATGCATATTTGAAGTGAGTCGTTTTAAGCGTTCTTGCCGACTATCTTAGTAACTTATTTCACTACCCATAGTTTAGCTTTTAAGTCTATTCGATGATGGATAGAAAGTTTTTCCTGACATGAATTCGGAACAAGGAATATGTCCCATTTTGGTGCATCTCTGCGGTAAAACCTCTCTTGCTAATTAAGTATTTTCATTTGAATTAGTGTTTTCAGAAGAAAAAAACCTATTGTTATAAATTCTGCTCTCTGAGTTTTCCCATTACCTCCGTAGTTAATTTATGGAAAAGTTTTAGCCAATCATTCTTCGATAAAAGGCTTCATACCTCTTTGACGAAATCGGAAACATGCCAGGATTTTCAAATAAATTGTACTACTTTCCTTTCAGTTCTGTTTTTTATGAAAAGTTTTTATACGAGCAGATACCTTCGCTTAGAGTTGTTATATTGCTCCTCTTGTTTTGTGTTGGCTAGATGACAGATTAACGTAACAACCAGTTTGACAACGAGCATATGTCGAAGGTTTCATGAAAATCATTTTTTTAACCAATAAATGAAGACTTATGACAGCATTCATTCACCTTCATCCCCCTTCATCTACCCAATTAGCTTTCATTCACCTATATCCGCCTAATCTACACCCACTAACCTTCATTCATCTCCGTTCGCCTTCATATATATTCAACAACCATCATTTACCTCCATCCACCCTCATCTACCCTGATTAACCTTCATTTACCGTCATCCAGCTTTATATACCCCCTTAGCCCTCATTTAACTTCATTCACCTACATCTAACCCCATGAGTCTTCATTAAATACTGTTCAATACCTTCATCTACCCCAGTAACATTCATTCACCTTCATCCGCCTTCGATACCCGCATTAGCTTGACCAACCTTTCATTCAACTTCCGCAGTAGATATCTACATCATCCACCCACATCCGCTTTCATCTACCTTTTGCTTTTATCTACCTTCACTAACCTTCATCCACCTTCACCTGATCCCTTTTAGCTTTCATTTACCTTTATCCACCTTCATCTAACGTTGTTAGCCGTCATTTAACTTCATTTACCTCATCTACCCCCATTAGCCTTTATTTATCTACATTCATCTTCATCTACCCCCACCAACCTTAAGTTGCCTTCATTCACCTTCATTCTCCCCCATTAGCCTTCATTTAAGTTCATCGATGCCTTCGTCTTCCCCATTAGTTTTCATTTACCTTCATCCGCCTCGATCAAATTGCTCCTGTTTAAGACATTTTAAGACAAGGATCTTGGTTGCTGGTTTGACAGAAGCCTGCGAGCAGGTTCTCTTGTGCGAGTTCGTGGACGCTAGTGTCAACAAGGTTTACAATTACATTATGCGGCCTCTCATAGCTATGTGGTTGCGCAGACGATCGTCCAAACGTCGGAAGAACGAAAGTTTGGTTGCCGAGCTTTTGATTTGTTATAATATTGTGTTTAAGATACACAGATACAGACACATTTCATCACCGATAATAAACAAAAACCTCCGCAATTTCCCCTTTGTTATATTTATCAGGTTGATTCTCGTGTAACTCCGTTTAAATATTCCTACATTTTTATCGTTAACTCATTCCCTTTTTTTATTTACCTTATATACCACCTTCCTTCGTACTATGCTATGTTCAAGTGATAACAATGTGAAAATCACAACAATGTTTCAGTTTTCAATAATGTCTATCGTTGCATTCCGAACTCGCAAAAGTGAGCCAGTTTGACAGCAAACTTTATGGCTACTCATATCAACAAGGTTTGTGGGATACAAAGCATTATGCGGCCTCACAACGAAGATTGAATTTGGCGACAAAGAAAACAAAGTGGATTACTATGATTACTCTAACCTAATGATAACAGAACTTTAAAAGCGAATTGCAGGGGCGGACGGAGGATTTTGTGATAGAGGGGGCCTAGAGATATAGTATACAGTTGCAATGTGGTCGAGGTAGCGCCCATCAGGACTGGGAACGACGCACTTTTCTAGGGAGGTTCGGGTGCATGCTCCTCCGGGAAAATTTTTGAGATTGAAGTTCTCTAAGTTGCAATCTAGTACATTCTGGACGCTTAAATTTAGCAAATGTCTGGATTCCATATTGAACATATAATGCTGAAATATTAAATAAACCACAAAAGGGGGGCCGGGTCGCCCTAGGCCCACCCCTAAATCCGCCCTTGAATATTGTACCACACAAATTCAAGAATAGTTCACCATTTGTAGAAAGAATAGGTCACTAGTTGTGGGGCGGAGAAGGCCATGTGGTTTGACACATAAATAGACTGGAAAATTACAAATTAAAAAGCAGAAAAATTGAGATCAGAAGCCGGATCATTGACACAGAACTGACTCTGTAGAAAAATATACCGAACAGCAAACTGATCCGATCCTTAAGACTTCTAACTGTAGACTGTTCACAGTCCCCTATTTTTCCGTGAGATCGTCAAGATATAGCGCGTCTTACCATTAATGGCGGCTATCTTGATTTTCAAATGTATCTAGGGGGCGGGCGTCGGGCATTATAGCTCTAGTTTTGACAATCACGCAAGATGGCAGCCCGCAACGCAAAGCGCTCGATCTCGACGATCTTACGGTAAAACAGGGGACTGTGAACAGTCTATTCTAACTGAAATACTGCACTGCACTTCTTCTCTTTTCCGAAAGAATTAGTTTGATATCATATTATTTATGTCGGTCGGGAAAATTAAGTAAGCCATCTTGAAAACTTACAGTAATTATATGAGGAAATATCCAACTCAGTTAAAAGGTAACTGGCTAGTGTTAGACATGTCAAGTTTATTTTCTGTTTGAGATAACACAAATAAAAAAACAACAACGACTCTCATTATAGAAATTTGCCAAAAAAACTAGGAACGATATAATAGTTCATCTGTCAATAATAATAGTAATAATAACTTATGTGTTTTCTGAAACCGTGTATATACCGCGAAAAAATATACTCTCTTGTGAAGATCTAAAACTTTCATAAAATCAAGACTTTTTGTGTTCTCTAAACAGTTCGACATCTAACTCACTTTCTTTCAAGTGGATAAATGAAAGCTGCTATTTTTTCCAGGGCAGATTTTCCAAATCTACATTTCCACCACACAGAATAATCCCAACATTCTTCAGATCTTCGGAAGTAAGGGCTTGAAATTTCTCTGATAATACCGCTGCCACGCCTACAGCAGCAGACGACTCAATCATCAGTTTCATTCGTTCCCAGACCAGCCTCCATGCAGAGATTATTTCTTCCTCCGTTACGGTTATGACGTCAGTCACGTTGTCTCGTATGATAGGCCAAGTTTTTTTGCCCAAGCCTATTCTAAGGCCATCAGCAATAGTGTTGGGAGAAGCTGAGAGGAACAAGGAAACAGCTGTTTAGACTTCGTCCACAACAATTCGTTTTTCCAATTTGAGAACATGACACATTTTCCGGCGTTTTTCAGGCGAGCGAAGACTAGCGCGAGGGGGGACGTGGAGGGGGAGACAAGCAGGGCGGGGGACGTCCTGTACATATTTCTTTCGTGGTTTACCCCACCGCGCTTATCTCCTTTCCTCTGTCCGCGCCGTGCTGAAAGCACGCCACGCGCTTGCCTTTTCTTCCTTGACAAACGCAAAAAATAACGCCTGTTTTGTATGCTAACGTCCGAGCTTACTGTTCACATGTTAAAAATGTATTGTAAAGAGGGCACGTCTGTTTTCTCTCTCATCCACGACTCTTCACTCTTCTCTTCATACAGGTTACGAAAAAGGGATTACAGCTAACGGATTTCTGGCCTTTGAGAAACTGTCTACACTGTACTACGTCGGATAAATTTTAAACCGTGACTTTATTCTTACGGTTAGGACGACCGTTCATACAAATCCGAGCTCAAACTTTCCGAAAACACTCTTTGAAGTGGATATATTTGAAAACGCAACTTTGTGTTTAGTGTGGACATCACAACAATATTCAAGTGGGGGTTAATTATGTTCATCATTGTAATCATTGTATTCCACAATTTTGAAACCATAAATCGACAGCAGCACCCAAAGAAAGTTGTGTCCGATAGACCGGGGTTAGGGGATTTTACTATCAGGCTAGTCAATTCTTTTCTTAAATTGCCCATTGGGAAAGTTAATTTTGGGGTGGAATTCAAATTATATAAGAACTGTAAGCAATCCTGCTCATCAAAAAGTTTTTGTGGGCTACTTGTGATGACTTTTGGGCTAGTACAAGTTAGCTACATGCAGCTTGTCCGAACGGCAAGCTGTTAACTGACTATCTTTGCCTCCTGGAAAGGTCCTTAGATTGTAATAACTCCCCTCCAATTCTCATACACTTCTTCCCCTCCATATTTTACCAACGTTCACAACTATACATACCGGTAATAATAGCATTCTTTCACAGTTCAGTTGAATGGATTTCAAAAAGCGCTCAACGCTAATTCAGCAGAGGACCAAAGATAAATCCATTGAATGTAGATCAGACTGCAGAAGATATTCTTTCGTTTAATGCAGTAGTTCTGTTTCGTATGGTCAAAAGATTACCACACTCGTCGGGCAATTTATTTGAACCAATGACCCGTACATTTCAAAACTTGCGGTTATAAGCATTTAACACTGTTGCTTTGTACATAAAGGCACATTTTCAACTTACTTGTAAGAGGAATCCTCTCTTTTGCAACAAAGGACCTTGCACAGTCATCTGCATTTAAAGGCTCAGCAGCATAGATCTTGATATCAGGCTTTATCGCTTTGGCTGCGATACAAATCCCACTGAGCATTCCACCACCGCCGACAGGAACCACAATTGCATCCAAGTCTGGGACCTGTAGACAAAATAAAAATACATGTAAGAATGACTAGCAACAGGAAGACTTGATGCTGCATAAGGATTCTTACTTCAGTTTTGGTCTTGACTTTATCACAGTGCATCAACATACATCACTAGTAAGCTACGGAACCACGATGGTAGACTGCGAGCAGTCTCTCTTTTTCTTCAGATTTAGTAAGGGGAGTGCACGCGCGCGCGAGCGGCGAAGTAGCGAGACGAGCGAAACGAGGGCGGTAGCCCGAGAAGAAAGAGAGTGCCTCTCCCATCTCGCGCCATCAGTCACGCGCGTGACCATTTGCGTGTCTCGCGTTTTGCTCGACGGACTACAGGAAAAAGAGAGACTACTCGTAGTCTACCACGATGGTGACAAAATCAATAAATGATGTTGGTCAACGCGGGTACTTAATTTCGCGATTCAGGCGAGAAAGTATTTCGCGGGGTTTTATTTTTGCGATTTTAAATATGAAGAAAGGGCATTAAATTTTGCGAATCAAGCGTTCTCAACTTCATTTTGATGTTTTTAAAAAGTCTAAACCTTTTATTAGATAGACTAGAACAAGCAATGTGTGCAATCTTTGCAAATTAACATTATTTCATAATTGAAGACACAAAATGGAATTTACCAGTGAAACCAGTTCGCAATATATATATCCTGTATATGATGTTGCTATTTAACAATTACTCCTCGAGCCCGAATGGGCTGTGAGTCAATAGCCCATGAGGTCGTAGGCCGAATGGGCTATTGACTCAGAGGCCATGAGGGCGAGAGGAATAATTGTTTCAGTAAAATCCAATTAGTTGGTAAAAAATATTGAGAATAAAAAATTCTAGCTAGGTAAAAGCTAGACTTTTTTGCCGCTAAAAAGCCCGTGCTTTTCGCTACTAGTGGGCTATAACATATAGCCTAGTAGTAGCTCAACCAATCAGAGCGCAGCCTTGATAATAGACCAGTAGTTGGATTTTACTAATACATGTTTACCTCAATTTGAAATTTATATATGGGTATTATTTCTCGAGGATTTATTTTCACAGGTCTTAAATTTCGCGATTTTTTTTACAATCCCTAAAAACGTTAAATTAAGTTCCAATAAGGTATATAGATATATAAAAAAGCTAGCTACCTGCTCCAGAAATTCAACAGCAATTGAACCCTGGCCTGCTATAATGTGAGGGTGATCAGATGAGGGAATAAGATATGCATGTGGGCCATGATCTGCAATGAGTTTCTTGGTAGCTGCATCTCTTGCCTGATATTGATACAAATCATTACTTGAAAAAACACCAACAAATAAACTACAAATCGTTACATTGATTTTTATCACAAATGGGGAACAAAAACATTGCCAGTACACCGTGGACATTTTAAATAACCCATACATGGCCATGCTTTTAATTCTGTGCCTTCAAAATAATCTTCTTCCCTAAATATTGTTATCAGAAAGACTTGAATTTATCAGGACTATAGAATGTGTGGTTCCAGGCTCTTCCTAAGGGGAGAGGGTCTTAAAAGCAAACCTTTGAAACAGACAATAGGAACCTCAACCATGAAATTTTCAGAGGGGTGGGGGTCGGGGCTCAAACAAAAAATTTTCCATGAGAGGAGTATGGATATTATCTAGACAAATACATTAGGGCCATTTATACGAGGGAAAATAACACGCGAACTGTACCATTTATACGAGGATGTCTTATCTAAGACGAGAACAGCTCATATAAATGGTTCGCGTCTTATTTCTGTTCTTGACTCGTTTTCATGTGAATGTTGCCCGTAGCAACGTCAATCCAACGTGGCGCGCCAAAAATTAATGCATGCGTACTATGGGTTTGCGTCTTATGTAAGACGCGAAGGTCATTTATACGAAGTTTTTCTCGTCTTAGCTAAGACGCGTCTTATCTAAGAACAGGTGTTAAGGGCCATTCTAAAATAAGACGCGTCTTAGCTAAGCCGCGTCTTATTTTAGACGAAATGTGCCGCTTATACAAAAAGTTCGCGTCTTATTTAAGATGCGTCCTATGTAAGACGCATCTTATTTTTCCTCATATAAATGGCCCTAATGTTTTACAGTGGAAACTTGATATGACGAAGGGCCAAGGGACTGGCAAAATTAGTTTGCTATAACGAGGTAATTCATTATAACAAGGTTCTATTACTGGGGTAAAGAAAATCATTCGTTATACAGAGGACTCTGTTGTATAGAGGTTCGTTATGTCAAGGTTTCACTGTACCAGTGAATGATAGAGGAACTTTGTGTACTGGAGCAAAATGAATACTGCTTGGTGAAAGATTGTTATTGGCTGTCCAGGGATTAAAAACATGGTTTTGTTCATCAACCAACCAGGGACAACTTTAGCAACCTGACCATTTTCAACTGACACGGAAAGAAAGAACAGTCAGACATTCCCTTATTGACATTGCATTTACACGAAGATTGCAACAGTGACAGAAAGTAAAATTTTGGTATCTTCAAAGTACAGCTGTAGCTGATGTACAGTATATATCAGCCTCTATCATATTACTTCACCATAAATACAATATTTTTATATACCGCTGAACTGAAAGTTCAGTAGATATGTGAATCTGTTTGAAATGATTTAAAGCTTATAATTTCAAGACACAGGATATATGATGATGTATACTGTATGTTACCGGTCAAATTTGATCTCAGATTAAAATTTTTTCACCCAGATTTATTCTCAATTTTCTTTTTCTTCCAGAAGGGTTAAGAGACAAAGGAAATAAAACTAATAATCAATCTAGGTTAAGTCAAAATTAACCTGAAATCAAATTTGCCTGATCTGTAATATATATACAGAGCTCTAGTTTTAGCCTATTGGGTCAAATTTACAGATTATGTCTTAAATACCTCATACGCATTAGGGCCACAATCAATAATAGTTGCTCCATATCCTCTAACAGCATCTTTCTTTACTTGAGGTGCATTGGATGGCATTGCAATGTAAGCATCAAGTCCCATTTTCTTTGCAGTTAGTGCAAGAGCTTGTGCATGATTGCCACTGCTTGCAGTGACAACTATAGGTTTCTGATTCCCTGGCAGTGAACTCATTAACTGAAGAACAGCATTTGTTGCTCCTCTGATCTAAAAAATTAAATGGTAAAATAATGTGATTAATTCTGTAAATACCCAGGCCTGCCAACCCCTTATAAAGGAAAATCTGGAGACTCGTGAAAAGAAATCCAGAGTGAGATTCTATTTTTTCCCGATTTATGGTCATTGTTGTATAAACAAGATGCTGCTTTTGTTGATGATTCTACTGAGAGGTAATCACTAGTATGAAACTTATTCCAGACAAGCCAACTTTTCATGGCCAAAAATGCCAGACAAAAAGTGCAGCCATCAAGGTTCAAAGAGGCACTAACATTCCTTATTAAATTTCCATAGTTTTCATTTCAGAATGATTTTTCTCCAAAAGTTGTGAGATTGTAAGTCTTATTGTGAGGCTGTGAGAAAAGTAAAAAAATTGTGAGACTCATGGCAGAATTGCAAGAGTTAGGAGGTCTGAAATACTGGTTAGGCAGTAATTCACCATTTTTACAAAGACCATTTTTTATGCACCTTGTTTATCCCCCACCACCACCCCCCCCCCCAAAAAAAAAGTTTTTCAGAACAACTATCTTCAATTTCTCTTGGGACGACTGTAGTACCCAGGAGAGATTCGAAACAATGGTTATGCAAAATTTTGGGGGTAAAGAACGGGCATAATGATGGTACTAATCAAGCAAGGTCCATGATTTACGAACAAGAAATAAACAGGTTTGTTGACAATGGACAGAGGATCGATATGTTATGGCAGAACTTGTTATCACCACAAAGTAAAAGATGATGTTAACAGTAAAAGAACTTTGACAAGATTAAAAAGAGAAGTTCTCATTAAAACTTGCAGATTTCAGATTCATGTCTGTATGTGTATAATTTTGTGTGGGAATGAGCAGTCAATTCACACGTGAAATAAGATCCAAGTAAGTAATACAATTTTTGTCTGCCCAGTTTTCTTAAATTAATATTATATAAGTCTTTGTAGCCATGTTACCTGTTCAAAGATTTTCCAATCTGGCCAATGCAATACCAAGAGGTCATTGTGAAAAATTCACTGCTGAATTCAGGAATGTAGATTTGAATTTGATACTAACTGCAGCAGCAACATACTGAGCTGGGCTGGCATGACTTCAGTGTGAACAGACAAGCGCAGTAATTTCTTTTCTATTAAGCTATAACTAAAGTTGACTTCAGTTGAACTTCACTTTTTAGATCATTGTTTTCTAGCTTGAGATTGCTTTCAATTTGTAGGTTGTCACTTTCTAGGTAGTTGTTCTCTAGGTCGTCGTTTTCTAGGTTGTCACTTTCTAGGTCGTCATTTTCTAGGTCGTAAAGTGGGGTTCCACCAAAACATATTTTGATCAGCATTGCTATAGCTTGTTTTGATGCGCTTTTTCTATTCCAGTTACCATAAAATTCAGAAAATAAGCCCCAGGGCTTATATTTTTCAAAGGCCCTTTTCGAGGGGCTTATTTTTGGAGGGACTTTTATTCAGAGGGACTTATCTATGGAGGAGAATTTGCGTTTCAAAACCGACTGGGTTAGTCTCATAGTTGGAAGTAAGTTTACCATTTTTGCTTTGTTTTACTTTATATTTGAGGGCAAATTTCCAAGTACAAGCCCCTGGGGGGCTTATATTTGGAGGGGTGATTTAACGGAGGGTTTTTTGCATTACTGGATTGGGGGACTTATATTTGGAGGGGCTTATGCATGGAAGGGCTTATTTTCAGAATTTTACGGTATAAACCCACTCTTTTAAGCCCCTCCATTTATAAGCCCTAGCTCCTGAATACAGTGGATCCCTGTATCAACAGGGGGGCCGTATTACGAGGGTGGGGTCAAATTACATGACTAAAGGGCCACAAAGACAAATACACCATACATTCGTCCACACTTCTTGAACAACTGTTCTCTTTGTTAACAAAAAACCTAGCCTCCCACGCAAGCGTTCTTAGGGGTTCGTCACACGTTCCTGCCCCCGCAAACGGAATGTAGATATTGTGTACAGTAATTGTAAAAATTGCATGACACTTTCCTTTTGTGCATAAAACACTTTTAAAAATTAGCGGCAGTTGTCGTATCTGATATCTGTCTGTGGATCGGGACGTACATTCCATTTTTATTCCGATCCCACCCTATGGATGAGTATCCCTGGCAGACAACTTGTAGAAATCCGTTTTGAAAGGGACCAACAAAAAATGAGGGGGGTGGGAAAGGTTTTTTCACAGGGTTCCGACAAAACCGTGAGGTGGTAGAAATCTGCTCATCCATAGGGTGGGTGGGGGGAGGGGGGGGGTTTGGCAAAAAAATGGAACAGCCCATCAGACAAGCACCCATACAATCAAGAACTAACCTTGAAAGATCCAGTTTTTTGGAAGAGCTCGCATTTGAAATGTAAAGATCTTCCAGCCATGCTGTCAAGAGTTGAACAGGTCATCACAGGCGTTCTATTTATGTACTGTGCGACTCTTTTGGCAGCTTCTTGCACTTCATCCAAGTCCACCTCAATATCACTGGACGCCATCCTTCATGAAATTTGAATTGAGAATTCAAAATCTTGAGGGTTTACCTCAAAGTAAAAACCTGTGGAGTTTCTCTTTGTTTTCTAGCTATTATTTTCCTTGGCCCTATTGTGTTAACTTCTCAGTGGCGACTTTCATGAGTTTCACAGGTTTTTACACCGAGGATGAGCAAAAATTGATTAGAATTTTTGTATGCTATTGTAGGCCATCAATACCAACCTAGCCTTCATTCAGGCATTCAAATGGCGATTCGTTTGTTTACTGTACCTGCACACAGCTTAAAATTTCCTATGAAAGCCAAAGATCCTCGAAACGCCAACCAACTAGAACGCTAACCAACCAGAACAGACAAGAACAGGAAACGACTCTGTGACCCCCTTCCGCAATATCATTTTTATCGTGTCAGCGGTTGCTCGCATGATGTAATTCGAATTGACCCGAGGTCGCCTTCGTGATGGAGGTCTAAAATTACAACGTAGCATTTGCAAAATACCTCTAATCCCGAGAAAGTAACTGAAAACGTGGTCCAGGAGCCCATGCGTGGTCTCTTTGCTCGAGGTCTAGAGAAAATGCTTTAACGACTGGTTTTCTGCCTATTTTAGAGCGCACAAAACACAACGGCAGGACTTTTCCGCAGGTGGCGGGTGGCAGGTGGCAGGTGGCAGGTGGCGGGTGACGGGTGACAGGTGGCGGGTGGCGGGTGGCGGGTGGCAGGTAGCGGGTGGTGGGTAACGGGTGGCGGGTGGCGTGTGACGGGTGACGGGTGGCTAGTGACTGGTGGGAAAGAAATACTACAACTTAAAAACGAAAATAAGAGATCAAAAGTGGCAGACACGTTTTTTTAGAATAACTAAATTTTTGCTAATTTGGTTAACGTTTCCCGACTTTTAGTTTAAAATTTACAAAATGTTCATGTCGAGAAAACAAGGAGATATAATCTTTGCGTCATCTTTCCTATAACGAGACTACAGCAGATAATGACACCAAAGCTGTAAACGTTGATGGGTACCAGTGAAGGAGCTGTCAGCATGTTGGGGATGGACAAATGATAATTTGATGGACATTATATTAAAACTCAGCCCTGTCCTGGATAAAAACATCCATCAATTCATGAAAAGCGCGCTGGTGCTGATTGAAAACTGGTTAACTTTTACTAATGCGAGTGACCGCTGACATGAAAAAAAGATATTGCGGTAGGGGGAGCAATAACATACGGAGTGCTTGCACACTAGCCTGAATTTCATCCGATTACTTCGCGTCGTTATTACCTTATTATAGGAAATTAACGCTCCATGAAATTAAGGTATTGGAAATTAACGCGACGTAAATTAATGCGAATTTAATGGAGGTAGAGTTTCATAATAAAGGAAATTAACGCGATTATGACACAGTTGGTGGTGACAACTGGAACAAATTTATTTCAACACTGGTGCAAAAAAATTCAAAACTGAACAAAACTGAGCTGACATCACTTTTGACAGCGACAACGATGAAGATGAACTCGAAATATTGTAAACCTTCGCCTTAGCTTTTGTGAAAGATGAAAAATAAAGAGTAAATGGAAAGAAAGAAAGCTTGTAGTAAAATGTCAAGTTAGGTGTCAAGAATGTCCGGACAGGTTCCAAAATTGGGGTTAAAATACTGGAAATTAAGAGCGCGGAAATTAACGCTGCACTTAATGAACGTCGCGGAAATTAACGCTCAACAAAATAAACGCGACTTCTGAATTATAACGATTCGCGTTAATTTCATGGAGCGTTAATTTCCTATAATAAGGTACTCCCTCAGTAACTAGACTACGAGTAGTCCCCTATTTTTCCTCAGGGATAGTAGAGCGAGCGAAACGCGATCGCGCGTGAAAATCACCCCACGCGAGAAAAGGCGACACGCGGCGGCGTGTCGTCTTTTCTCTACTCAGTAACTTGAGAGGAGAAAAACGACTCGAAGCAATCGGATGAATTTCAGGCTACTTGGACACAAGTGATCCAAGTATTTGACGTACCTACCCTCTGGCAATAGTTAACCGCCGACTTAATACCGTGGGCTCATAATATGAAACATGTGTTGTCAAAATGGCGGCGTCCATAAGGCCTTTTCATTGGAAAAGAAAAAATGATGTACAAATCAGATGAAAAAACCTTCTGAATATACATAACGTAAATAATATGAAACGATCTCAGCCAGAGACGTCAGGGGGTCCCCCGGCGAAGAAACATGTGTCCACAAAAATTATTCCAGCGGAAAACATTGGAGCTGTTGCAAATGAGGTGAGTTGACACAAGAAACCGCTATGATCACTGGTTTGTTAAGACTAAATATACTTTTTCAAGTTCGTAAATGCACCTTTAAAGCTCTGTTACTTGTTACGTGTTAGCTATACAGTAGTAACATATTTTTGAATGAGTTGAGATTAACCAACAATAATTCAATTTCAGCAATTTTTGCAGGTTTGAATAATTCCAGGCGTAGTTAATCGATGGAAATCAATCTATATAATCGATATCAATCGATATAATCCGCCGATTGTTATCAATTGATATCGGAAATCAAAGTCAAAGAAAAAAAAATTTATTAATCATTATCAATTAAAGAAAATCAATAACAACCCATAATAAACATTAGTATATACTAAAACAGTGGATAGTGTTTTTCGCGCGCTCTGATTGGCTACTCAATCAGTGAATATCCTGCACTATTCACTGATTCACCTCCAGTTCCTCCGAGCGAGCAACGCCAAACTCGCGTAAGTTGCGAGCAAAATGCCTTCCCGGTTTGCTGCCGTAAACAAACAAAGAAATTTCACAACTAATCAAGCAAGCTGTTTCCGAAATACACGAAGACGGTGACGAAGTTCGGATTAGAAGTTTTAACAGGTAAAGCTTTGTCTTTTCGACACGAATTTATCGATAAAACCGGTGAAAAAGTTTTTGTTTACAAATGCAAATTAAGTTTAAATCTTGCCTACTTTATTTAGTTGAGTTGTTCATAAATAAGCTTAAAACTGAATTTAATAATCTTTTTTTATAGAATGATTTTAAATACAAAAAGAATTCACAACTCTTTTTGAAGAAATTTCCCCGCAAGAGCTAAACAAATGCCTTCAAAAGTTTTAATTGTCGGCAAGAAAAAGCGACGGCCGCAGCCGCCCGGTCATTAGGCGCCAAAATTGTAATCGTTGGCAACAGTATTTGAGTTAAAAATCGTCATTTTTGAGCTCAATTATCTCACGGTTTTAGTATATACTAAAACAATTATTCACCTCAGTGTCGGTGGCTAGTCGTGGATATTTACCTCACTGCTTCGCAGTTCGGTAAATATCCAGGACTAGCCACCTCCACTTCGGTGAATAATTGTTATATATTATTGGATGAGATTTTTGTGATATTTGGAATAATCAAGGTGGAGGTTAGTGTAATCAGTTGAGCCGAGGGCTGAGTTTGATAACACTCACCAAGACCTTGATTATTTAGGATATCACAAAAACCGAATCTAATAATAATTAACAATTATTGTTTTATTGTACATTGTTTTGAAGAAAATATTGACAAACACGCAAGGAACCTGGATTGATTTTGTTATTGGAAATCATGCATTGCACAAATGCAACCTACAGCTTAGTCAGTTATCTGCTAGCAGATGACTAACTGATCTGTAGGTTGCGCTGATTTCCAAAATTAGCTGTAGGTTCTTAGCCAATGAAAAGACAGATAGTGAGTTCAATGAATAATAATAAAAGTAATCATCGATAACAAGCAATAATCCTGGGGAGTATATGGTTCAGACATTCTGAGCAAGATGATGCCATTCGGGAAACAACACCAATAAGAGCAGCTTTAGTTTAACACATCATGCTACTCCTGGCATAGTCTTCATCGTGTTCCATTTGTTGTTTCTTTGGTTTACTGATTGCTGATTATTGTTTTGCTACTGGATTATTCTCTTTTTCTTGTTGATTTTAGGATTTATCCTAACATTCCTTTCATTACGTGACTCATTGAAATCACAAGAACACTGATAACTGATTTAGTATTTTATCAATTTAAAGAACTACATACTATTGTGACTCAATAATGGCTCAGTCAATTCCAAGTGTGTCCATTATCCCCCCCCCCTCTTCCTCCCCCCTTCCCCTGGGCATTTGTCAGGCATTAATTTTGTCATCTTGTTGGTGCTTGCAGTAGGGATTTGTCAGAAAACCTATACCTTTAATACTTACGCTTTAAAAAGATATGTGTGGTTTTCACTACATCACTCCACTACCCCACAGTATTTTTTGCATCTGTCACGCCATCATGATCAGTTCACATATGGAGGAGAAAAGAAATCATTTATTTATGATGGTTAATTAACCAGTAAAGAGACATTTAAACTCATTGGCAAAAAATATTATTGAAACTTTCATTCAGTAAAAAATGCACCTACCAGACAGTATTTCTCACCTTTTCATCTGTAAGTTTGTACAGGATGACCATCTAGAAAGAGTGATGTCATATTAAAACTACAGTATATTATTTTGGTGGTGTTATCAATGGTAAACATTCCATGAGATATACTGTATAATTTATGGGACCTTTTCTATGGAAACAAACTGTTGAAGTCACTGGCCCTACAGGAGTGGAAAGCAAGATTTTAGCAGTCTCTACCGACCATGAAAATTGCCAATCTTAATACTGTTACTTATTAGTTGATGTTATTTTTTGTTTTTGTTATTTTCCTTTAAATAGGATGAACTGGACTTGAAGGTTCTACAGTTTCAAAATAAAAAGCTTGGTGAAAGACTAGAGGAATTAAAGGTAGAGGAAGAGAAGTTAAAAGATCAAGTGGAAAAACTTAAGAAACAACGAGAGTCTGATATGAACATCATCTCGGTTATCAACAGACACTGGATGCAGGTATAAGTTTTCCTTTTTAAAAGAATAATTAATTTTGTGAAGGATCATAAAGCTCCTACTTGTACATATATCTTGCTATAATAAAAATTAACAAATAAGGGCCTATTAACATACCAGTACTCAAAAGTACATTGTAAGCTAACTGCATCAAAGTTTTCATGAATGACTTAAGGGTAAGAAAGTAAAATCCTTGAAGATGGGTTACCATATCAGAGAATTCAGGTAAGATTTGAAGTACAGCTGTATCAGCTAATAATCCTCATTTTGAGGGGTTGCTGTATTGGTAAATAAATAAATAAATAAATAGATGTAGACATTTTGTTTCAGTATAGACTGTATCAGCAATGCTGGGAGGAATCTTTCTTTAGTTACTTCACTTAAAGAAAAGACGTAGCTAGGATTGCTGTGAGCAAAGAAGGTGATGCTTTTCAGCAGCTGCTTTTTGAATGCACTGTACAGCCATTATGATAGTTGTTTCATTTACTTTGCTGATTTTACATGTTGGTATTGTGGATAATAATGTCTTTTTTTCAGCTTGATGAAGACATTAAAACTATACTACAAAGATATGAGGGAATTGGTGAAGAGGACTCTGAACAGACTTCCAACGAGGCTACTCTGTCATATTTAGACTACCTTGCAAATCTGGACTCAGACCAAGTTAGAGAAGAAGTGGCCAAGAGATCTACTGCAACAAAAGAACACACCAGGAAACTGTTAAGCTATGTAGAAAAGTCTGGACCTTTTGTAACTACTCCTGCACCGAAAGTCATCAAAGAGCTGTCAAATGATGAGATTGATGTAGTAGGAGAAGAGAGCAAAGGTAATGTAAATGTTACAGTATTGGTCATTTGCTGAACATGCATGATGTTGGTGTTCCTAAGATGGAATTTGTGCTTATCCCAGAGATGCCAATGTCTGGAAACCTAGCAAGGCAGTGCTTTAAAAGAATTGGTGGGAGCCCAGTGCTTGGAACCTGTGAAAGTCAGGAAGCCCAGCATTATGAGTTTTTGGAAAAGGCTAAGATTACTATGAAACCCAAGAACAAATGTTAGGCACCAGGGGCCACTAGAGCACAGCTCTTTCTACAGTAAAATCAAAAGATTGTCTCTTTTGCAGTACCCACCCCCATTATCAACCCAATGTGCCCTTGATCCACACAAATGGACCCAGTTAGCTTTAAATCGTAACGTGGATATGGCTGCAGATATTATACCTGGCCTTACGTGGAGTGCAGACCGACAGTTGCCTCCAATGGTATACATGTAATGACAGAAATAATCAAAAGTCACTTCCATGTCTATAATGACAAAACTAGTCCTTGTCAGTGATTAAAGGCATTTGAAAGTGCCCTCAGAAACCATCTTACATTGTACTAGTAACTTAAAAATCTAAAGCATTGTGGGGAAATTTGGGGCTAATTTCCAGACTACACCACAGAAGAACTAAAACAACATTTCACCAGAGAGATGTACCATAACGATCAACATGGAAGACCAGGAGATTCAGAGCCACTTTGAGCACCTAATTTTTTACATCCCTTCAATAATCATTAGTAATCAAGACAGTTTTGGTATTGTCGTTAGATTCATCAGTTTCAAAAATCTCTTGTTGCCTTTTGTGGGGCTTAAAAGGGCATACACCTGCATCTATTGTAGCTAATAACCAAAATTCATCTTCCAATAGAAGAGGAACAACAGCAACAAGAACTTACTCAAAAAACAAGTGCTGATGAACAGGAAAAACCTGATCTAGAAGCCGACAATAAACAACTTAGAGAGCTTGTCACTTCACTTCATCAAAAACAGCAAACCACATCCCTAGAGGTAATCTGTAACTGTTAATCCCCATTTACACCCCCACCACTTTTATTTTATTCTTTCTTGTAGGTATGATTGTTGTCGTCTCTGATTTTAAAGTTTCTTGATTAAATGCACACGTGTAACTGCCTGTAACAGTAATTTCTGTCCAAAAAAAAGACATCTAGCTTTTTATGTAATTAAAAGCATTTTGCTGCCCATATTGTGGAACATTTATTTTATTTATACTAAAGAACACTTTTAAGCGTTATTTAAAAGCATGTTTAGGTTTGGTTTAGATAAGATTCAGGAAAACACATTCGTTATTCTGATATTATTGTTGAGTTACCAAGTAAGGTCAGATATTGACTGTAAAAATTATTAAATAATAGCCAAGTCTGTAAGAGTACAAAGTATGAAATTAATATTATTTCATTCCGTTTGGACATGTATAAAGAGCTTGTGACTGTTTTTATGTGCCATATGTACACATGTAGGAAAGATCCACTGGGCATGGTAGCTCCATGAAGGATTGTGTGTGGATTAGACAGAAAGTTCTAAAGTTTTTATGCAGATTCCCACTAGATATTTTTGCATTTAATAAGTTACATTACATTTTGGTAAAAACGACTACCATTTACATGTATTTGTAGTTTTCAGAAATCCGAGATAAATATGCTTTAGCACAAAAGGAGATTTCCCAGCTAAACACTGAACTTCAGGATGCTTTATATGAGCTTCAAAAAGCCAATCACCGGGTTGACAATTTGGTGAAGAGGCTTAATGAACTGGAAGACGTGAATAAGAGACTGCGTGATGGAAATACAGCACCAGGAGAACAAGGGGACAGTGGGCCAGCTCAGGTAAAGTCAAAATAGTGTATGGTGCCAAACCAAACTTTGCCTTCAGGGGCAGATCCAGGATTATTTAATGGGAGGTGGATGATACCAATAAATTGGCCATCAAACTATACTGAATTTATTTTAAGTTATCTTTCGTTTGTCCCAAAACATGGCGATTTAGGAAGGGTGAAGGCTGGTTGGCTTCACAAGGTTTTTGAGACCCGCATGTTTCTTTATTTTTTAGGGACCCATGTATTTCTGTTTGTTTTTCCATGTATTATATTTTAATTGGTGAGCTGTTCTAAAGGGAGGTAGCTAGCCACCCAACCCACTCTCCCTGGATTCACCCATGGCCTACGTTTACCTACCTCTGCCTACAGCACATACAGTCAACTCTTGCCTTGTGGACACCTTGTTATAACGGACACCCGGATAATACGGACAGCAGCTAAATCCCAGGCAAAAATAAATTGCAGATATTTGACTGTAATAAACTCCCACTGTTGTGCACTGTCATGAATGAGGACACTAACTCATGTCCCTACAGTGTCCGTGGTAACAAGAGTTGACTGTACATTTAATTGTAAAGTTAGGTTTATGCTGCTGGTGTTGAATATAACAAAGTGCACAGCATGAGGGTGTCAGCACATGTATGTTGTAGTCTAATCCAGAAGTGCAAGCAGTGTTTTCTCAATTTAACATTACAGCAGCTGCATGTCTCACATCTGTATGTATATTTGCAGGAATGAGAAAGTGCTATCCTTACATGGCCAATTCACATGGCCCCCCAAATACATCTAGTAAATGTCATACAATTTCTTCCTCTATAAAACAGGCATCTCTGTAATGTGAACACATGGCTTTGTCCCTTAAGTGTTTTTAAATTGACATTACTTGGGGTAGACTTGTGTTCTTAATCTTTTCATCTTTTTGTGAATTGTCAGCGCGCACTTGACAGTGGGGCCTTTCATGTCTCCTATTCCACTGCCATCACCATGTGCTGTAAATGTGTAGTATGCACTTCTGTCATGTATATCTATAATTATCGTGTCCTGTTTAAAAAAATGATGATGATTAAAAGTTACTGGTGTATTTGTAACCCATATAACACCTGTTGCTTATAACCCTAACCACAGAATGATGAAGCATCTACTGAACTGGAGGATTTACAAGAATTATCCAAGACTAGGTTGGAAGAGTTGGAAAAACTCAATGACAATTATATCACTTCCCAACAGGAGCTGGAAAAGCTCAAGCTTGAGGTCAGTATGAGCAGCATGGTATGTCTGTTTTTAAACTGATTTGTTTGAATTGGTTGATTCTTCATGGTAAGAAATGCCTTGTTGTCACTGATTACTTTAAACCTGCATGGTTAGAGTTGTAGTGTGAGTGGGTAAAGGGCATTCAGAGCTGACAGTTAGGGCCTGGGGCTAGGATTGTTCCCTAACTATACCTAATTACTGTAAATTTGCACTTATAAAATCGTCTTTCTTCCCCACAAGACTTGGTACAAAATGGGGATACAAATTATTATCCTGTGATAAATTTTTGTCTCTGAAATTTTCTTACATGGAAGTAGGAGGAGGACGTTGGGGGACTGTCAACACCGCAATACCACAGCAAAAGATAGCAAATACCGCATCACCTCAAAAAAAGTTGAGGAAACACCAACATAGCACTTTGATTTTAGTCCTATGATTAATCTATTCTATTAATCTCCATGTAATTGGGGAAGGAGGATCTCGGAGCTGGTTTTGATTTAGTAGAGTCTCAAACTGACCTCAAGATTCTAAGAACTCTATTTCACTAATGCAGGTACAAAGAATGCATGGTGGCATGTTACGAACTTACCAAGTAGAATTTGTCTTTATGACAGTAGTTTGGATCCCCGACCTTTTTCCCTCTTCATAAAAGAGGTGACACAGCCGGTTATGCACTCTTTTGTAAGTTCAATGACCTTGATGTTGCAGCCATTGACAACACGTTTACAGGATGAACTAACCATTAAAAACATAGAGTAAATGGGAGTTTTTAATTCAAGTCTCATTGATCTTAATGTTCCTTGTTTAGTAACTATGGCCAAATAATAAACCACAGCACTGCAAAGGGTCCACAAGTTATTTTGTTTCACTGAGTACCGTTGGTATAAAATCAGAAACACTGCACACCGGTTTGAGATGACCGCAACACTGCAAGATGGTATTTTATTCAAATTAGCTACACTGCAACACTACGAATCCCCATTTTACAAAGAGGAAATGCTGGAATAATAATGTGATATATTTTTTTTCTTTTCTGCTTCAGATAACCAACATTCCTGAAAGTGCAGTTCTTCAATCTGCTCCTTACAAATGCTTACAGTCACAATTCTCTGTTTTGTATGGAGAAGTTACCCAGGTTGGTCAGAAGAACTATTAAATGAACCGATGCTTTGCAGTGTGATAGACATGGAGTGGGGTGCCCGCTTACATGATGAGCACAAAGTGGTGACATGCAGAAGGCCCCCAACTGAATTTTCAATATTTCTTCCTAAGAGAAAAACAAGCAAAAATTTGTTGTAGCAAACAGCGTCATCAAAAACTCAAATACCAGCATTACAGGGGTGCTGTCTTTAGGTTTGCCTACAGTTTTCAACGTATGTTGTTAAATCAGCAAGAGTGTCAAGTTTTCCAAACTGCTTCAAACACTCTCCTGCATGTAGATCTCTTCATTCTTTGGGGTTTGAATAATTTGGAAAAGAGAATTATAGCTAATAATTTTGCAATGTTTTCATCTTGTCTGGTTTTGAGACTCTCATAAAGTATATTACTTGCAGCATGCAAAGAAAGCAGTGTCCCATAGCCCGGGACTAGTGGATTTTACTATCTGGCTAGTGAATTCTGTTCTTAACTTGCCCAACGGGAAAGCGAAGCTTTTTGAGGAATTCAAATTACATAAGAACTGTGTAATTAATCCTGCTCATCAAAAAGTTGTTGGGGCTAGTGAAATGAATTTTGGGCGAGGACATGCTAGCTGCAATTTGCCCAAATGGCAAGCTGTAAAACTGACTTTCTCTGCACCCTGACTTGGGTATATTTTTCTTGATTTATTGTGTTTATGTTTCTGTAGCTTCGCCAACAGCTTGATGATACTCGGCGTGCTCTCAGCTCAACTAAAACACAGCATGTCCTCCAGCTGGAGCAAATTGAGGTACCTTCATTAACAATTTTTTTTTATCTCTTTTTCTTGTAAGATCACTGATCCATACTACAGTAGTTAAAAGAATACATACATGTAAGTTCAACAGGTTCCCTAATGCCCAGGAGCTGAAACAGCAAAGTCCAGTGATCCTGAGGCGATATACCAGCCCAACTCCACCAAAACGTTTAAAGTGACTTTAAGTAATTTATTGGCCTCTCTTCAAATACCTGACAAGAAATAATCCACATCAAAAGATCTATGGATTGGCACCCAAGCAACCATTTTCACAGATCAGTTTTAACTTGGGACTAGCCGACTGAGGGATGTTTTATTGAATCTAGAGCGGCATGGTGATTGAAGGAAACTCTTTGAAAGTGTACAAGCTTGTTCAACATGCTCAGTGAATCCTGTCTTAAGAGTATTCCTATGTCACCCTTGCTGGCTGTGCTTTTTAGATGTGAAAAAGAAAATCAGGGCTTCAACGGAATTGTCTCCGGCTAAAGTGAGTCGTAATCTTTCCTTTCTGAAGGAAAGTCAAGGACTCATTGATGCTATGTCTGCTTTATATGAGTGAGGTCTGTATTTGAGCCAAGTGGTTCATCACGTCGGAGCTTAACTCAGTTTCTCTAGAATAAAGTGACCAGGGATTTTTCTATTCTGCCCTGGACGTGATGCGAGTACATCGCAGAGTTACAGTGCATGAGAAAAGTCCTGTTGGTTAGTCCAGGACAAGTAGATTTTCTTCAGGCCATATTTTTACTAAGTCATAAACTAAGACAAGGAAGCAATGGTCCCAGGCAAGCTATTCCTTTTTTTTAGCTATTGGTTAATTCCTGCACTAGATTTGACAGTACCTGTTTTTAAACCTGTATGGTGTGGGGTGCACGTTATACAGGTTTTAACGTAACCTCACGTAAAGGTTCTCCATATCCCCACCTCACAGACCACTGTTTTTTTTGTCAGTCAAACAATGTTACAATGCAGAAGAAGTACAAAGCGGAGATAAGTGAACTCCATGATGCCCTGCTACAAGTGAAAAGAGACTACGACCTGCTGCGAATGGAGTTTGAGCAAAATCTCAAGGCAAATGAACAAACAGGTTTGTCTCTTTTTATTTAACTCTTGAAATTTTATCTTGCTGTTTTGATGGAGTACCATAAAATTGGAAAATAAGCCCCTGGACTATTGTCTTTCTAGATGACTTTATTTAGGGGCTTTGATATTTTCGAAGGGGCCTTATAACAGGAGGTAAATTGTCTTTCAAAAACTGGGTTGGTCGAAAAGTGGAGGAAAGTTTGAGTAAAAAAGTCTTTTATGTACAAAATGTGCTAATATTTCGAATGTGATACGTAATATTGAATTTCCATGTATGACGGTTCCAATGTCAAACAAAACCACGAAGACCCATATTTGAAATGTAATACAGCATATATTGGAGATGTCTGGCTATTAAGGAGTCATAGTTCCTACTGGTATATTTGCACTTGAGGGTCATTTCCAAACGTTAGACCCTGTAGAGAAGGTTGTTAATGGAGGACCTATTTCCGGCAATTTGCAGCTATTAAATCTTCGTAATCCCTCCTAATATCAATGAAAGGCCGGGGGCAAAAAGAGCTTAAATTTCAAGATGAATTTTCGTACGTGGATTCTAGCACTACATGTGACTGTCGGTTCACTCAAAAAACGAACGCATTGGTCAGAGAGGGGTTGAGTTGCATTCATAGCTGCATGTTTTTGGTTACAGGTCCAATGACAAAAGAGATGAGCCACATGCTTAGCAGCTTACAGGTAAATTATTGCAGGGAAACAAAAATGTCAGGCGTTTCGATACAAGTCGTTCGTTACGAACTCAAGCAGTGAAATTGCACAAGAATTTTGACCACTTCAGGTATAGTTTGTGCGTGAAAAAGAAAAAAAAAACATTTGGGGTGTATATTTTTCCTTCTTTAAGCCAAGTACTTGAAACTATTCATTTACACCTCGACTAAATAAACTTGTATCGAAACGACCGGTAACAAAAATATACAGTGCAAAAGGGCTATCATTAAGATTTCAAGTTCAGTGCCGGATACAGACCTTGAGATAAGTAGGGGTGAGGGGGGAACACCAAATTTTTCGGCCCTTTGGGCCTCAGTTTGGTCCCGAAGTAGGGGACGGGGGCGGGCTCCTCGCCTGGATCCCCCACTGAAGTTGGCATATGCAGTTAGTAGGCTGGGAATTTAAGAGCTGGAAAGTTCTCTTCGGTTCTATTCTCCTTTTGTTTCCAAGGAAACCAACCGGGGTTATGCTCCTAGTACTGTTGAGGACGCGAATACATAGCCTGCATAGCAAGCGTTTCCAATCGAGTTATTGCGCGAAAGTTAGAGGGGTAATTACTTTCTTTTGCTCTCGTCCCAACTTGTCTCGACGAACTCGTACGGAAACGCTTGCTACGCAGGCTAGCGAATACAAGACCACGACTTTCTACTTCTCTTTTAAAACTTGGACTCGTAAGGGCTTTAGGATTGAAAAATTCACCAACATTTGACAAAATGGAACGACATGGAATGGAATGAGAGTGATGAATTTTTAAACAGAGTGAACTCACTTTGTAGGGGACGTCTTGGCTATCGTCGTCGTAGTCAAAAAACAATTGGTTTTATGAGAAAAACAACAGGCCTGCACGTGCATCGCGCTTTTTAGTACATTTCTTTGTCGTCCACAGCACGACTACTACGTGAAACTTCATAATGCGACGTTTAATGCAGGAGGTGAACATACGACGACGAATTTTCCTTTCTTTTCTAATACCTGGATAAAGTCCTTAAGAATTCAACTCCAGGAAAAATCGCCTTGATTTGTCAAATTGAGTGGGTCCACGTAGACGCGACAAAGTTTGATAGGATACAAATTCATTTGTTTAGCGAGGTTTTCTCTGCCGTCTTCGTCGTCGTTACTTAAGCTCCCTACGTGTTGTGCTGAAAGTTGCTGAAAAGTGGTTCGAAATATTCATCCCCAAACAGTCCCATGGTGCAATTCAAGACAACACTGGCTCGAGCCAGTCTCTCACACGGAAGACCTTAGATAACAATTGACTATTTTCGAATTCCCCATAATACACTCTGTCTGCCCCCCAAATTTTGCATAACTTATTGTCTTAAAATGCTCCTGGGAAAATGCAATACTCCCAGGAGCATTTAAAAACAATGGTTTATGCAAAATTTGGGGGGCAAACAGAGTGTATTATGGGGAATTCGAAAATAGTCAATAGGGCCATTTATACGAGGAAAAATAAGACGCGTCTTACATAAGACGCGAACTGTACCATTTATACGAGCATGTCTTATCTAATAAGACGCGTCTTATCTAAGCCGCGTCTTATTTTAGACGAAATGTGCCGTTTATACGGAAAGTTCGCGTCCTATTTAAGACGCGTCTTTGTATGTAAGACGCGTCTTATTTTTCCTCGTATAAATGGCCCTAATGACCTCAACCAGGTTGGGCGTCCAGCGGTGTTAGTAAAAACAAGGGTTTGGGTGGGGTGCTCAGTCTCGCGGGCTCATAAAACCTGGTCTCGGTCATTTTTATTTAAGGATTTTCCTCTCACACAACCTCAAAGTGACCAACAGGCCATTTCTGAGTTGCCTCAAGCCTCTGTTTCAAATCGAGGCTAAGTGCCAAGCTATTGATACGAAAATGATTTTTTATTCTCTTGCAAATAAAACTCATTTTCACAAGAAAGGTTTTGCACTTAGCCTCGTTTTGAACGTGAGTTTTTGGACTGACTGGAAATGGAATGGCCAATTAAATCTTTCTCATTCACTACCGAGCTTAAAATTCATCGTCTTTCTCTATTGTTCACCATATGTGATCATTATTTTTCAGAGTCACAATCAGCAACTTAAGACTGAAGTGTCGAGATATAAAAGAAAATTCAGTGAAGCTCAGGTTCAAGCCACTAAGGTAAAGCAAGAGACTATAAAGGGGACAGAGAGGCCATCCCCCATATACACCCTATTCCATAGGTAATTCGTCTCGAGTTATTTTTAACACCACAGATCTCAAGGGGGATTAGACAACAGCCAATCACATAGCGCGAATGTGTTCCGCGTGGATGACCCACGCTGAGAGCCACGCGTCCTTCACGAAATGACGCAGAACAAAATGGGGGAAGACGCGGAGAGCGATTTTGCTACTCCTTTTGTCGACGAAAACGACTACAGCGAGATTTCTACGAAAGCTGTGTCAGCGAAACCGAAATTAAAAAAGAATCGCCCTTCCTCTCTTGTATAGAGCTAACAGTAGAGCAGGGAAATCCTTAACACACTGAATATTCTCTCAGGATCATTTGTAATTTACAGTTTGAAGAGAGCAATTTCTGGTTTGATGTTTATTTTTTTCAGTCTTTATAGCGATTATTCCTACCCACCTACTTTGTCAACTGTAGGCGAACCCTCCTAAAGCTGAATTTCAAGGGACCATATTCAAGCTCAGAAAGAGAAATAAAATTTCGTCGTTGCTTATTTACGTCCTCCATAAAACGCGAAATTAGGCATTTTCACGTCGTAGTCGTGCAAAAACGGTAAAGAAATGAACAAAAAAGTGTGTTGCACGTGCGAAGTTGTTGTTTTGCTAATTAAACCTATTGTTTTTTTGACGTTCTAGTTGTCGTCTGCGTCGTTGGATCTTAAACTCCCTAAATTGTACAAACGACCGGTTTCAATAGACCGGCGAAATTTCTCATTTTATTAAAGCACTGAGGTTACGACAACTTCGAGTTAAACTGATTTCACTGGTTGTCAAAGAGTCCAGCGATTCCTTTTTCCCAGATGAGCGCCGACTCATCTCGCTTCAATATTCAGCAATGCTCTCGATCTTTTTACGCTTTCATTGCCTCTCGCCCGACATGTTTTGCACGGCGTTTGGTCATGCGAAACCTCCACGAAACATCCACGCCTCGCGCGAGGTAACTTTATCCCGATTCTAAAAATAACTCGAGACGAATTACCTATGGAATAGGGTGTATATGGGGGATGGCCTCTCTGTCCCCTTTATAGTCTCTTGGGTAAAGATAACTGTAGATAGTGATCTTGTTTTTCTTTTTTAGGTAAAACAAAGATTTGCCTTTATCAAACTATTAAAGGCAAGATTTAAAATGGTACTACTCAAACAGAGAAGTGTTACCCTGTTGAAGCGCGTGAGCGCAACACGCGAAGAGGACGGGAGGCTCCTTTTCTTTTGTCCCCTCGTGCTTGCGTCCTCAAAATTTCTCCCTTGCGCGACCCCTGGTATACAGCAACCACGTAAAGGCTGTGGAACGATTCAGCTTGTGGCCAAAAATCAGTGTTTCTGATGTGCGGGTTTTACTGTATTTGCTTTAGCTATCCGAAGAGCTAAAACTTGCGAAAGAATCGCCGAAACCGTCATCCGAGGCTGAGAAGCAGGAAGACGATGAACAGGCTAAAGAACAAACAGCGACAAAGGCAACTGCTAAACCAGAAGAAGAGGGCGAGATAGATGATGGTGAGGAAACAGCAGCCTCAAGCAGTAAATCCTCTGAAGCAGAGCTAAAGGAACTACGAGCTAGTTTGAAGTGAGTGTTCCGTTAGTCTACTGTGGGAGCAGGGGTGGGGAGCAAGGAATGGCGCAGTGGTGAGAGCACTCGCCTCCACCAATGTGGTCTGGGTTCTAATCCCGGCGTCGCGCCACATGCGGGTTGAGTTTGTTATTGGTTCTCTCTCTTGCTCCGAGATGTTTTTCTCCGGGTACGCCGGTTTTCCACCCCTCAGATATCATAAGAGTACAATTTTCCATTGTTTTTAGCCTGGTAAGCGACCAAGCTCCCATAGGTGACCACTTACTCTCCGCCTTTTGAGTCGTCGGTTACGGGAGGTTCGACCGTATCAGAAGCATATGCTTATATATATGGGTTACATGCTTCTGGCCGTATATATATGTAGACTGAGAAAGGTTTGAACCCAGACTTATAGCCAAAATTTTGCAATAGAAAAACTGGAGGTTACTCGAGGGCGACGGTTTATATTGAGCTCGCATTTCACCTGGTTTTACCCTTGAGAATTTATAATTATAAAAGTAAGTTCCCTATGAATAACAAGTTGTTGCAGGATATGAAAAGTTATTTATTTATTTTTTATTTTTTTTTGCACAATTTTGGCAGAAAATCTGAAGAAAGCCAAAAAGAGATGAAGATTTTATTAGACGTGTATAAAGGCGCTGCAAAAGATCTCCGTGATAAAGTTGAGGTAAAGATCAGATAGATGAATTGTGGTAAGTATTTTTATGAACAGAGTCACGATTTTCTCTTTTTTTTTTTCCTTTGTGTGCCGTTTAGCTGATATCCGCGGAGAAAAAGCTGAAAGAGGAAATAGAAGAGCAGAAGGTTCGAATAGAGAATCTTGAAAAGGAGTTAGAAAAGTATAAAGGTGCTTTAGCTGACGAAGAAGCCATAAAGAGGCTGAAGATGGCAGATGAAACAATCGAGCAACTACAAAAAAATTTGGCGGCAACGAAACAGGTGACATATAACCACTTGTTTTCTTTCAAGAAAAATTAATTTTCCCTCAAAACCAGTCGCACCTTACGATGACACGGTCAGATGGTCTTGTCACGTTACTGCTTCTTTGTCCGAACTTTTAAATTGAAGTTGTTCGAGTTGTTAGCGCGTAGGATTTCTCATGGTTCGCTGTTAAACCTTGTCATCGCGCTGTGACCGGAGACGTAGTCAGTGAACTATAGTATGCCCCAAGACAGAAACTTTGCTTTAATTTCTATTTCTACACTCAAGTCAGTGTATCAGAAGGTACCGCCAAAATAATGCTTGGACTGACCCTTTGATGTACTCGCATTTCATCCGCGGGGATTGCTAATACTCTTGGTGCCTTATGCTTCTTAGCGTCCCACGCAGACATTCTTAGGGGTTTGTCTCGCGTTCCTTGTGGGGCAGGAACGCGTGACGAACCCCTAAGAGCGTCTGCGTGGGAGGCTAAATGATACTTTAACTGTTAAACTTTGTGGCCGTGTGGCGCACGGGTCCCTTGGCTCCTCGTGTTCATTTAGCACACACCATAAAATTATTTAGAGTCGTGAAAGAAAAACCCCAACTGGAAGATCTTTTGCCGACACAATGCACGTATTGCCCTCAGCATGACTGCCTGGAAGATAAAAGTATGAGTGCACGCTTATCCTGCGAGCAAGCTCGACATCTGGGGGGTTGCAATAAGTCACGCGAGTGCCTAGTGCAGGCTCTACATTTGTCACTAGACATGTTGTGGTCAAGATGATGGTTTTCCCATCCAAACAGTGGATTTTTTTCTTGCCTAATCTAGAAAAACTGCAGCTAACTGAATGGAGGATAACAATATTGTTGCTGTTTCCTTCTACAGGAAGAAGATGCCGTGTTGGCGGAAATGGAGTTTACAGGTCAGGCGTTTGAGGAGATGCAAGAACAGAACGTTCGGCTTCTACAGCAGCTACGAGAAAAAGACGACGCCAACCTGAAACTCATGTCGGAGGTAAGATAAACACGTCGCCAACCTGAAGTTCTCGTGTAAGGTAATTCTAAGCGAATAATAATAATGATTCCAATCATATCGATTACTTGGAATTGCCCGAAGAGAAACCAATAGTACTTTTGCATGTGATTTGTTGTGCTAACAACTATCTTGACTAGCTCCGCAAGCTAAATTTCGTCCAGCAGTGAGGGCCCAGTTGTTCGCGCTGAAACGAGGTTAAATTTTATCCAGGTTTTTTTTGTATGCAAAAAGAATTAAATTGAATTTGCTATTTAAGCTTTCATATCTGAATTCAAATTTCGCGCTAACCCTGGGTTATCTTCACCCATCTTTGACCAATCTGCGGCCCAGATGTTTTTTTTTTTTTTTTGTCTCACGCTAGTGACATGACAAAATTTTCCCATTTTCAGCTTCCTTGTTGTTTATTTTCTTTTAGCGAATAAAAGGGAATCAGATCCAAAAGCAACTGCGCGAAGAGATGGACGTGTTATCTGATCACGTGACTTCTCTCAACGCACACCGTGAGACGCAGACTCAGTATGTGAGGAAACTGGAGGAAAGGGAAAAGGCATTACAAAATGCAGCGGTAAGGAGTTATGATTAAAAGATTAAAGAGACTATGTTTAATCGGAGTCCGGCATTTAATCGAGAAAATACGGCATTGCTGTTTTTGGTCAATTCTGTGCTGAAGTTATAAATGACCCATACACAAAACGCTCCTGTAGAAGAAAGATATCAAGCAAATTTCATCAGGGAGCACCAACCATGATTTTTGGAGGCATATCATTGAAACTTCCAAAAATTTCAATCCATGTCCATCCTTGCGTTCCGACGACACGAAACAGTTTAATGTTTGAATAGAGTCTAAAATAAAAAAAACTGGACGATTATTTTTGGAGTTAAATTTATGCAAAGGCACTTTAACGGAGATTTTGTTAGCTCTGTGTCCTGCGTCCCTGACGCATAAAAATCCCCAAAGACGCAGAGATAGACTGATCGGCCTGAAGATGTTTTTTGTAGAATATTCTGTTTGTGTGATTTCTGTGGCTGTTCTTGTTGCTGTTCGGCGCATATTTCTTTTAGTCTTTGTTATGCTTGACAATAGAAGGAGTATTTTTTCTTTCAGTAAACTGCAATACAGCGTTTCGGAGTTTGTCCTTAGATTGACTTTTTGGTTACATAAAGAGCCAGGGACTCGTGTTTTTGAACGGGGACTCAATGGCCCTGAACTGAGACTCATCTAGAAGAAGAGTCCAGGACTAACCATAACTATTTGTAACAAAATCACTGCTTTAAAGCTTAAAGGTAGCAACTAGCGTGACATAGCTCTTTTAAGCGATTAAGGTAACAATGTTCAACAACAACAGCACAATAGGCTTATTATAAGCCAAAGACACGTTGCTTTGGTGTATTTGTGCCATTGAATCCATTGTATCTTCGATGTAAACCCGATTGAATTCTCCTTTGTTTCCGTTACTAGACGTCAGTGGAGAAAGAACTCAACTTGAGGCAGCAAGCAATGGAGCTGCACAAACGAAAGGTCTGTAATAGCATTGGTTGTGTGTTGTATAATAAGCTGAATATTTTAACAGTTTGTCGGTTAGTACATGACCAACTGTCCTACAATTTCAGCATTTTTTGTCAGTTTATAACGACCTCTTTTGTATCTGACAGGCGATAGAAAGTGCACAGGCCGCCCAGGACATCAAAATTCGGTTCGACTCGTTTCAACAGCAGTTTCAAGAGGTGAGATTCGCGTATGAAGTCTTTTCTCGCCACTGCGACGTGGATACCCTTTTGAACACGACACTGATGTTAGCCATTTTTAAGTTGCGCGGAATGAGACTTAGTTTGCGTTGTGTTGCATTATGGGATTCTTTTGTGACTTGAGTTTTAACACTCTTGCCCTCGCTTTAGGCCCCAGGCCCCAGTTGTTTAAAAGCTATCCACCGGATAAATCCCAGTCCACGGTATAATGCAATCGGTTTCTCTAATTCTTATCCGCAGGATAGTATGTTATCAGGGGCTAGTTGTTCAAAAGGGGGATAGCGCTATTCACTGGATATATCACTATCCGCTAGATGGCGCATTTGGTTTCCCTTATACGTATCGAGTGGATAGTGATTTATCCGGTGGATAGCGTTAGCCATCTTTTAAAACATCCGAGGCCAGCTGGCCCAAGTTTTTCAAAAGGTGGATAACTTTCTCCACTGGACAAATCTCTATCCACTGTATAGTACAATTGGTTTCCCTAATACTTATCCGCTGGATAGTGATTTTTCCTTTAGATTGCGCTATCCAACTTTTGAACAACTGGGGCCTCGGGCAATAGATTCGAATTTTTGAAAATAACCCGGTGAAGAAATCCTTTCGGCAAACTAACAAATAAATTCAAAATGTCACAACCTGATACCAGATTCTCCATATACAAAAACCTAGAAAAAAAAATTGAGTTCCAAGTGGGATCGAAACCACGGCCTTCCCCTCTCTAGTCGGATGTTCTATTAACTGACCTACTGAGGACTCTGTGGTGAGCTATTTTGCTTTGCAAAGTGATTCTTCCTTTTGGTTGCACATGACTTCAATAAGAAATCGCCCGACTTGAATTTCCTTCAAATTATGTCTCTCTTGTTTCAGGCCCAAGAAAGCTTATCCGAGCAAACCCGTGCATCGGAGGAGGAAGCATTCAAATCCCGCAGAGTTCAGGTTATATTGAGTGACAGCTTCTTTTCTTGTGTAACGTCTTTAATCACGTTTGGGGCTCCTCTGCTTTATATCTTTTTGACGCTTCTTATTCAATCTTCTATTTTAGGAGGAATGCGCAAGCCTCAGGCGCAAATTGGAAAAGGAGAAGAAAAACGTTTTGTATGGTGCGGCAGATGAAATTCTTTTGGAGGAAATTAAACAATATAAGGTAATGCTCAAGAAATGATTTTTCTCTCTTAATGTCCTGTTACAAGAGCTACGGGAGAGAGAACAGGTTCCACCCAGTGACGTTCAAGAAGGAATTTAGAGGCGCTATCCACCCTTCAAAAGTAATAGTCTTATTTTGCTCGCTTAGTGATTCGCTGAAAAGAACTCGCACCTCTTTCTCTAAACCAATTAAAATTAATCCTAAAAAAGACAATTTCTATTAGTTTTCTCGCAAACATTTTTCCCGTAAATTTGTTTTCAATTTGCAGTGATTTGCGATGAGTTTCGAAACTAATAGTCTTATTTTTCTCTGTTTGTGGTTCGCTGATAGACCTCGCGCTTCTTTCTTTAAACCAATCAAAATGATTGATCGTAAAAATGTGTTTTCAATTTTTATAGCGATTTTCAGATGAGTTTCGAAAGTAATAGTCTTATTTTGCTCGCTTTGTGATTTGCTGAAAGACCTCGCGCTTCTTTGTCTCAACCAATGAAAATTAAAACCAAAAAAAAAAATTGTCACTTGTTCGCGAGCATTTTTCCCGCGCTTGGAGCCGGCCAGCCCACATTGTGCTTGACATGACATCTGACTGGTTTATTTGAATGTCTGCACGTATTGCAATTGGCCACACTGGTTTCCATGGTTCTGGGTTGGCAACTAATTCTTAAGTTTGCTCGAAAGCGTTCTAATCATCTTATTTTGTTTTTATACTTTCAGGCAAAACTGACTTGTCCGTGCTGTAACACAAGGAAGAAGGACGCCATCTTGACTAAGTGTTTTCATGTGTTTTGTTTTGAGTGTCTAAAGACCAGATACGACACAAGGCAAAGGAAATGTCCCAAGTGTAACGCCACTTTTGGCAACAATGACTTTCATAAGATATACCTCTAAAATAGTAGAAGGCGGCAAAAAGGCTATGGGAGGCTGGCTAAATTTAGCCTCATTGGCAGGTTACTCGGCGACATAGCTTGGAGAAGGACTGGGAGGAGAAAGACGAGGAGCACTGGGAAAAGAAAGTGCGGAGAAAGTTGGACACTTCATGTGGCTTGCATGATGTAGTATTCCGTATCGTTTTTATGTAGCACTGAGCTACACCAAAAGAGAAATTCATTTGTAAGGTAGAGAACAGATTATAGGGGATAGAGCTCTGGACATTGCAAAGGATAGCCATTTGAGGACTAGCAATGTAGTTCACCTCTCGATCGGCCTTCGTTATCGTACATAACGTAACCTTGTGACTTTCTAAGAGTTTTTTACTTACTATGTAGATGCTCTCACTGAGAAGTGTCATTAAGCTTGAATAGCAGCAACGGCTCGTGTAAAGCAACAGAGTTCAAGAAGTACAGAATTAATATGTTTGTAAATAAATAAGTCTTTCTGAATAAGCAGCTTGTAAAATAATGTGTGAGTGGCCTGTGTAATCACCAATTTCCTTGTCCCTGTATGGCGTCTTCCCGGGCCTTCTCGGTCAATGCATTTTGGTGACGTAGCAGAAACGAACAGCAGTAAGACACAAACTCGCTAGGAACACCTGACCCGAAACTTTTAGTGAGGCTAGGACCAGGCGAGCAATTAACCTAGTCCCTTGGGTCCCCCGTACTCGGCCCCTGGAAGAGTGAACCCCCTCTCTCGCTCCGGGCGCCGAGTAGGAGATCAGAGGACCCTGGGATCGGACCCTAAAACCATAGCTACACTTGTAAATTAAACTTGTAAAAGTTTTATTTAATTGGCCCAAGGACTTCTGCATACGAACTGGAGAAGACCGGTTATTTCGATTGCAACCTTGCATTTTATCGGTCAAAATAAGAGTAGACTACGTTTCATTTAGCTGTCAGGGAAGACAAAGTCGCCGTCGTGTCTTTACGTCCTTCATAAATCGTCCCATAAGGAAATTTCACCTCTTGGGCGTGCAGAGACTGCAAAGATCAGAAATGCACCAAAAATCGCACCTGCAATATTTTTGTTTTGTTCATTTAAAAACTTATTGATTTTTTGAAGTTCTCGTTGCTGCCGCTGTCGTCGTTGCCGAAGTTCCCAACTTATTTTGTGACTAATCAGTACCAGACCACAAACACAATAAAAATAAAGAAACAGGTATTATGCCGAAGAGTGGCGCGCTTTTCGTAACTTAATTAGGTGGCAGGCCGGATTGGTAAACAACGCAAAACAGTTCGGTCGTCCAAGATCTTTTTCGCTGGGTAACGTATTCCTCGAAAAAGCGGGTCTCTCTAATAGGCACTCCCCATTTCCCCTTTGCAATAAGCTCCCCCGAAATTCTCCCACTTTCATTTCCGTTAGGTTTCCTAGTTATCTAGGGCGCTTTCCATCCAACCAAAGACTTAGTGGTCACCTTAGAAAAGCGAACAAATATCGTATCTTTCTGTCTCAGCCCAGATCAGGGTGATTGATCTGTTTAACCAAATGAATACAATACGATATTGGACGATGCAGACTCTGCGAATCGAAATAACTTTGTCCCATCTCAGAGCTTTACATGATGCTCTTCGCGAAACGTTTCTCAAGGTGACCAAAAACAAAATGTTAACTGCTAAACGTCACCGAAGCCAGCTTTAGGCGCGCACTAATTTCAAATAAATGTCTCTTGTTTTGAATAGAGAATTGTGGGTAGGATCGAAAAAAATGCAAAACGCGGCAAGAATCTGCAGCCGAAATGTGTTGATTTCCACGACTTTAAGCAAGAGAAGTATCCTCTCTTGCCTCAATATCAGTTCTGTATTGTCGTATTAATGCTATTAAATTTTCCCTTACTCGGAGTAAAATCCCGGGGGGGTACTCCCCCAGTTTAAGGGCTTAATGGGGACGTGCGGCCCCCCGTACCCCCCCGTACCCCCCCCCCCCCCCCGGGAGTAAAATTTACTAATTGTGAAGAAAACTTTTTTTCCGACCACTTCCTGATCGTTGACCCAGAAAGCTCGTCAGTCGGGCTTGGCAGTTCGACAATTCTGGAAGTTTAGCGATTGCACTCACAATGTGATCACTAATATCCCTAGCTTGGGACCAGGCTCCGCATTAAGGGAAAAAGAAGAAAAAATCGGCGTGGGCGAAAGAAACAATCAGCGAGCGAAGCGAGCCTGAGAGGTAGTCTGGTGAGGGGAAAGGGTGGCCTTTCCCCCTCCCCAACTGCACCGCTGGGCTTGCTTCGCTCGCTGATATTTTTCCTGTTTGACCCCGTTTTTTGCCTTTTTCTCCCCACTGCAGAGCCTGGTCCCAGGCTATAATAATCCTGGATGATAGATCGGGAGCTAAAAGAAGAAGAAAAACCTCGAATCGCGTTTCATCAAGAAATAATGGCTTTGTGGTTACGTGACGTGCCTGAAAATTGGGCAGATGTAAATAATCTCTGTTCTCGCGCCACGAATGGTCAACCTCTTTTCCTGTACATGTTGTTTCCATGTTTTACCGCACCCTTGACAGAGAAATAGCTTTGTCGGAAATTCCTCGGCTGACAGGAACCCACCCGAACGGAAACCGAACTTTAACGAGCTTAAGGGATGCTGCGCATATCCATTTCTGGCAACTGACCATTGTTACGCGGGCGTAATACTGTATGAAGAAAGAGGGAAGTGGGAAATGTGAAGGATTTGTTTGCATTCATGGAACAATATTTGTTGAGTTAGCAAGGCTGCATAGTTTCTGGCACCTTTATGGCTTGAATTATGTCTTCGAGGATGAAGCTACGTCCAACGACAGATTTTTGCGCGGATTGTAGCGCTCCAGGTGAGGAAGTTAGCAAGATATTGAGTTGAGTCATAACCCGCCATAGCGCGGTAACATGACAGTAACTTTTTGTTGATGACAGGTAACATGGATCCTTGTAGAAATCTGCCTTTAATGAGTTTAGAACTAACTGTTGATCACTGGTCTTTGAATAGGTCCAGAATGGGCATCGGTGAATCGCGGAGTATTGATTTGCGACGAATGTTGCAGTGTACATCGAAGTCTGGGCCGGCATATTTCTCAAGTGAAGCATCTTCGACATTCGTCTTGGAGTCCAACTTTACAAGCGGTACGTATATGTAATGATAAAAATGCTGCTGTCTTAAGGTACAATCCGACCTCGTGATCTTATTTAGATGCTAGATGTTGGAGCGTGTACAGTGTATTGTTGTTATTGACGCGGGAGTTTCGAGAGAGAATGGTTTCGATCAAGTAAGATGGACATCGTTGCAAACATTCACGTCTGTAATTGATTTATTGTAAAGCTTGATTTGAAGGTTACTTAACATAGAAAACTATACTGGTAAAAGTAACGTAGCTTTTCTCCAAAGTCTACTACCCCTATTATAGTTTGTTGACTAAGGGATTCAGTTCCGAAGTGTCAAAATAATGTTCCACAGACACTTCCCCTTGTATACAATAACATAACTTATCATTCTCACCGTGGGGAAATTAATCACTGCTTGAATTCTCAAATCTTTCCTAACAATGAACAGTACATACAGAAATTTACTCTTCTGTAGGATTTCTTTTGTTTTTCTTTGAACTACTGAGACCCTTTTTTAAGAGCGTACAAAAAAAATATTATTACACTACTAGATCACTGGAAAACAAATCTTAGTAAATTCTGCCAAAAAGATAAGGCATACCAATCATCCCCAAACTCGAAAGCAAATGGTCACAATTCTATTTAAGTTTTGCTTAACATGAAATTAAAGTGACAAAAACTGGATCCTGATACTTTGTAGCCATTAATTTCCTAGTGTTTTAATGGTTCAGTGGACACGGCTTATCATGGTTTGAAATAACTGTAGCTAAAATGAACATCTGAAAGGTTTCTTATCCTGTGTGAATATAAGCTTGTTATAGGCAGGTGTTTTGTGTTTTAATTAAAACAAAATCTTTCAGAAAACCTGAAGCATGTTTTCTTGTTATCAAATTTATTTTTGTTTACAATTGACATGGATTTCAAAATTAAATTCTACCATTGGAAATTATACTTTTCTCTATTAACACTTTAAATGAGTCCCTTTCCTTTTTTGTTTTTTTCATAATAACATTGGAAGGTATATATATATTATACTAAGTACCTCCTCTTCCTTAGCTTTTTGGGGGTTTCCTGTAAAACGTGAGGATTAATATATGCAAAGAATGCTGATTGATGCTAAAAATACAAAAACAGATTATAATTCTTTGTCAAAAATTGAATGATCTTTCAATTAATTTAATTGAAAGTATTGTAAAATGATAATGGATATGATGCAAAAAGGCAGCAAGGTAGGGAAGTAGGGATCAAAAGATTAATTATTTTGAAATATAGCCCTATATTGCAAATGTGTGGCATCGTTACATAATCTCATGTGATTGTATGGTATATTGGTACATTGCATCTGCCAGGGGCTTCATTTTAGCGGAGGTTTAAGGTCGCAGAGGACACCTTGGGCTCACTGTTAAACATTTATTTAAAGTATATGAACAAGGAACACAGACTTCTTTTGACAGGTTTACAAGATATTCTGGTGGGTGTCCAGGGTTTCTAGAGACTACTCGTTGATTAGCAAAAATTTAACCCAGAAATCCCTGCTAGTAACAGAAAAATCAAAGTATTTTAAAGGAGGATATTAATTGTGTCCTATTTTTTTCTCAATACTTTATTGGATGGAAACAAACTAATGCTAATAGAGCTAAAATTCTTTACTTGGTCACTCATAGTTTTTCAGGGTCCCTGAAATTAAAATTTTCCCCAGGGAAACCACCCTGATTCCTCTAATAGTGGGATAACCCACTTCCAAACCTAGCCTCACTTGTGATTGCCTTTTAATAATCTAATATCTTTTTGCCTGCTTAAATTTTTTCCCTCTTAAAATAATCCTGGGCTCTTCAGGTAATTGAGTAGTCAAGGATTTTTTTGTTTCACTGACAGAGAATGTGACATTTAAATTCTCCTTAATAATAATTACTACCTTTGTGCAACAGATGGTTAGGCAGCTTGTTACAAATGGAGCAAACTCAATATGGGAACATTCACTGTTAGATCCAAATCAAATGAAGAGTGGATTAAGGAAACCAAACCAAAAAGATCGTGTGCAGTGAGTATGCTACTTGTATTAAACTCACTGAAATCACCTAAGGGACACTGCAATCCATGTACAGCCTGTAACATACTGAAAGAAATAACACGTTTCTTGAGATACATGTGTACATGTACTTCAAACCGCCATTATAAAGTCTGCACGGCAACAGAGCCAAGATAGTGTTGGCTTTACTTTTTGATGTCTTTATACTTGTATATTCAGAGGAGTTGTTTAGGAGAGATTCTGCTGTATTAATAATCTATTGTTTAGACCTAGTATATGTCTTGTTAACTCATCAAAAATTTCTTTGGTGTTGCTAAATTTTATTTTGTAAAAGCAATCAACCAACTTATCTATTGGTTTACCAATGTAATAAGCCAACATAGAATGGGGCGGGGGGGGAGGCTTGAAAAACTTGCAAATCACGAAGGTTTGTCTACTGTGTAATCGACCCTTCCATGGTTTTTCTCAAGTTTTGATTTATAAAGACCAGTTAGTGAATATCCATTAGCAATCCTGGAAAAAGCGCCTTAAAATTAGGAAACATACCAATTTTATAGGTGATACATTAAAAGTGAGCGAAGTTATTGCTCCCCAAAGTAATATGAAAATTTTATAGTAACGTTGTTTTGTATGGTGGGGGGGCGGGGGACAAAATTACCCCCCACCATACAAACATCTGTAAAATTTGGCGACCACATTCAAACTTGGTACATCTTTAATAATATTAAGGCGTTCATTTTAGCCATGTTGATGGATTTTTGCTAGCTGGTCCCAGTCAAAAGTTGGAAAAACCATGGAAGGGTTTATTATGACGAGGATTATTCTTCGATTATTATTGCTATCCTTTGAAAAGATCCACTATAAGCATTTCACACAGAAAAATATTTTTTAGAAATGGCCCTAAGAAATGACTTTAGAAGCCAATACATATCTACGTACATACATAACTTTATTTTTTTTCTTCAGATTTTAGAGTAGCCTAAAGGCTAGTATCTCCAATGAATTACACTCACAACATCATATTAACATGATAACACAAACTGGTGGTAAAAGTAAATGTCCAATTTATGAAACTATGGTAAAATGTTGTGAATGTCTTTCAGTCTTTATTATTCTTCAATTTCTAGTCCCACTAAAGCAACCTTCATCAAAGCCAAGTACCAAAGACTTGCATTTGTTCCTCGTCTTCCATGTAAAGATGATGATACAATCACAGTTGCAGACCTCAGCCAGGTAGAATCTTGATTTTTTTTCTTTATTATAATAAATAGAACATTACATGGCTGCTTGGAGATACAAAATTTCTCCCAATCTTGCGTTGAAAATATTTCACTTGTTTGTTGTGCTCACTCACTTCACTGCTTGTGAACTACATTTTTGACGCCACTTGAATAGAAATTTCCTATCTCTGCACAGCTATGCACAGGTAAATGGAGTCTTGAAAACAAAGGCTGCTCAGACACCCAAAAAGACAGAAAGCTCAGAAACTTCAGATAATTATCATTTGAAAGTTTTAGAAGCCATAACTAATGGTGAGAAGCAGTGAAAGAAATAGTGTGGGTTCTTCTAAGACAGACAAGGTCAAGTTACAGCTACAGGGGTGACAAGCAAAGTCCAGTATTAACTTTTTTGTAACACAAACTACCTCAGAGTTAACTTTTTTTCTAATAACCTCTATATGAGATGGATGAGGCCAGATTAAACCTAGCATGTCTTCCTTCTTTTGTATAATTACACAATAGTGGAAGCTAATAACATACAATGAGCAGAGCCAGTTTTTATTATAAATACAGTTAAACCTGTATTTAGCAGACCCCATGTGGGACGGACTGCTTCGTACAGGTTTCATTGCATGTGACAATACTAGTCTTGTTGATAAGTGATACCTTTTATGTTTCCATTTTAGCAACTTCACTCGAGTGTAAGGACTGGGAATCTTGAGACATGTTTGAGACTTCTCTCTTTAGGGGCAAGAGCAAACTATTTTCATCCTGTAAGTGATAAGAAATCTTGTTAAATGAGTCAAGAGTTAAGAATTCCAATCTTGGAATGTGGAAGATGTTTAACGTCATGAAAATGAATCCAGTGGTTGCTTGAATTCGTGAGTCACAGCAGAAAATGGCCACCATTCTCAATTTTTATCCCCAGTTTTCACAGGATACCCAACAGGAAACAAAATTAGGAAGTGGTCTGTTGACCAATTTTACTCTGTTGAGCTGCTGGCTTCTTTTTGGCTTTTTGTGTTGACAACATTGTTGATTGTTTATTCACCATTTTTTTTAAATTCTGATCAGAATAAAAATTTTCAAATCAAAAACAATAATAATTAATAGTAAATAAATGAATAAATCAGGCAACCTTTACCATAAGGTTATTTAGACAATGAATTGTACATGTAAGTCAGGTTGACTTACCTGTTATTTACTGTTAAGATTAATTAGCACTGAAGTCACTTTGATGATATGCCTTGGCTGTTGTTTTCTGTCAGGAAAGAAATAATACTCCTCTTCATGTAGCAGCTAATGCAGGGCAAGCGCTTCAAGTTGAGCTTCTGATCGTACATGGTGCTGATCCCACTAAACCAGACCTGAATGGGAAAACCCCTGTGGATTGTGCTATGTAAGTGATCAACTTTAAATCTTCAGTAAAGGTCATCTTTATCACGCATGACTAGGATAGGCTTTGAGATCCAGGGCTAACATTAGTAGCGGGCAGCCGGTTTTTTGTAGCAGGCTACTGCAGTAAAAACAGCCAGCTACTCTAAGTTTGAAAATGAGTCAATATACATGTATATGTTGTGATTCAATTTTATCCTTGGGTTGATTTTAATTTTCTTTTGTTTCAAACTCATTATAATACATTATCATACCCAAAGACAAAGGAAAATAAATTTAAACCAAGGACAAAATTAAACCACAACATATACACAATGTAGGAAGAATTCAAGGCTGTTCTCTAAGACAAATTGAAGGGAGACCATTGCTCTGACTCAATGAAATCCAGGGTGCCCAGTTTGTGATTTCTATGAAAAAACTTAGATTTCCTTGTCATCTTAAAGCAAAAGTAAAGCACTATGGCTCAATGGGCACTGCTACATGTAGAGCACAGCCCTTGATTTGTGGGATAAGTAAATAGCTACTTTCCCTGAGAGACCAGCTACTCAAGATCTGAATGACAGCCCTGAAGATCTATGCATTTTTTTAAATACATAAGTTTTAAGATTTCCAAATTCATGTGGGAATATTCTTCATGAATTTTGTCCAAAAGAAAATATTACAATGTACCTTTTCAGTAAGGCACATGCATGTGCGTTACATACATGAATACAAGTTGTAACATTTTAACTGTCTTAGAGACCTCCATTCTCCATAGAAATGTGAAAAGTTGCAAACTACATGTACAGTGTAAGAGGACCTGAAGAAAATAATTTCATTCTCAGATCATGCAAAAAACTGGTCAAACTTGATGTGAATTTATTGTAAATTTCTTAGTTTCCTTTTGTAAATAAAATTCCATGCATGTACCTTATGAAGTTCTCTATTAATAATAATAATAATAATAATAATAATAATAATAATAATAATAAAAACATCAAAGGTAAGAAATTGAGTATTTTATAGATGACTGTGTAAGTCTATTTTCCTGAACATTGCAGACTTATAATCTCATGTGAACAATGTTATTTCTGCAGGGAGGCTGGCTATACAAATATTGCCCAGCGACTTATTGAAGTTCAGTTTGAACTCACAGACAGACTTACTTATTATTTATGTGGCAGACGACCTGGTAAGTGCTTTTTTCTGCTTTAATTCAGCTGTCATTTAAGTGTGCAGTGTACAACATCAATCCCTTCAACATTATCATCATCGTCATCATCATCACAATCATTGTAGCTTATAAAAATAATTATTATCATTATCATTTTCAATGTCTTGAGAGAATTTAAACCAGTAACTAAAGGTAATCATTGATTTTGGATACACGTTCATCACTTACGGCCAAGACACCCTTGATAAAATTAGTAGGGGCACCTAATTTGCAGTTGCTCAGGATAGCTCGAAAATTTCTGCCTTAGTGACACAGGAACACCTGATTAAGATGCTTTCTGACAAATGCGGTGAATGAATGAATGAATGATTGAGTGAGTGAGTGACTGATTGATTGAATGATTGAATGATTGAATGAATAAATGAATGTTTCCTTTTGTCTTGGACCATGATGATAGTCTGAAAAAAAGGAAAATTGCCACAATGAAAATCAGTACTTGTTTAAATGTGCATAACTTGTAATCTTCTGGGTGTTTTGAATGTACAATGTGCATGAAAGTTATTGTTTAAATCACGTCTTTAAATTTGTAATTTCAGACCATCAAAATGGAGTTCACTACCTTATTCCCACGATGGCAGAAAGGTACATCATTTTTGTTTCACAGAAGGACACCTTGACCTTGTTATACAAGCATGACTTTCAGACCAGTTCGAGTATAGTCTTGTCCCAGTGCTCTCATCTCTTTGTGGTTGTTATTTTACCCCTTTAAGGCCCAAAATCCACATACAAATTCTCCAGATTAGTCTCTATACATTTCCATAGTTGATCATTTTATTAATTCTCATAACCTTTTGTCTTGATTGTGTATTGGTATTGCTGAGAGGAAATTTATGTTGGTCACTCTTGGGACGGTGTCTGAAATGCACACCAGTTAATAACTTAAATAGTTTAAGAATAGTTATTCCATATCAGTGTTATGTTGTAACCATGAAATGTTTTGCTTTGCTTACAGTTGTCTGGATTTATCAGATGATGCACAAAAAGCTAAACTAAAACTACAAGCTGTAAGTTGTTTGAGGAGTATTTTTAAGCTTTTTGATGTGCATCTAGTAATTATTATTAGTCTCACTTGCTTTAGCTGCGAGACATTAAAAATGCAAGCATATTTTTGTGTGTGCACGCCAAAAGGGGGTCCCAGGTGTTCCTAGTGGAGTCCGTGGAACCTTGGGATAAGAATGGTTGCATGACAAAAGCCATGCATAGAAAGCTTACGAAATATTAATGCAAAAGATGTTGAGCTTTTCCAGAACGGGACAGTTCATGATTTCTATCACTTGAAAGCATTGATTACTTTGGAACAAGTGATTACTTCAGTGGTTGAAAAAAAGAAGAATCTTAATGAGCAAAATGATTTCCACCACATGCTTTTTTAACTTGTCAAGACAAAACTAACTTGTAATACTTGTTGACTTCTTCTTTATGAACAGTTGAGTCACCATCTGTTTGAAGAATTAGCTTCTGATGTGTATGATGAAGTAGACAGAAGAGAGTGTGATTCAGGTACACTTAACATGTACTTCATATCCTTGAATAATAGCTGTTGCTTGACTAATTGCCTGCCTCAAATAATTCTCCCCCTTTGATGGAAATTATTTAAAATAATTGTCTCCCTCAATTAATCAACCCCCCACCCCACCTCTCTCATCACTTAAAAACAGGGTTCGCACTCACTTTGAAAGTCCTTGAAATTTAAAATAAAAATTCAAGGCCTTGAAAGTCCTTGAAAATTACAGTTGGTGCTGGAAAGTCCTTGAATTTCGGTGCTAACTTTATCCAACCCAGCAAGCACTGAAAGACCTTCAGGATAATATTGCTCATGTTGCGGAGGAAATAAGAAAGACTTATACTCTAGCTTTATAAAAAACAACATTATTTTGTCTTTTTTTGTAAGCTTGCTAATTTATTTTGTCCTCTTTCTGTTCATTTGTCATTAGTTTGGCTAGCAACACAGAATCAAAGTGCTCTTTTAAGTGACACCACTACAGTACCCTTCCTTCCAGTTAATCCATCATTTTCTTCAACAAGAAATCAGGTAGGCAACCCATTGCAACTATTATTATATGATTATTATTAACAAGTGTTCATTCTTTGTGTTGATTCAGTCCAGCATTGTTGAGTCTTGCTGACACTGCAAGGATTTATTAGAACATGGTGACCAGACAAGGGAGCGTTAGTCTTCAATGTCTTAATAAATTCCAAAAGTAACTATCAGCTTTTATTTAGGTGTGGTACTTCACCAGGACACAGGGTTCACTAATTACTTTTACTGAAAAAGATGCATGAGAAGATCATTTTAATAGTTAGCTAAAGTAGGGGATTGTACACATGACTTGCAGTTATGTCATATTGGTGTACTTTCTATGTTTATTTATTATTTCTTTATTTCTTTTCATTAACAGGGTAGACAAAAGTTAGCATTGTTTAATGCCAAGGAGTTTGCAACATTAATCGTTGATATATTGAATGATGCAAGGCGGCGGGAACAAGACTCCAATCCTGATCTTACACAAGGTATGGAAATCTTACTTTCTCAATGATAACTGTCCATTGTACTGCACAGCAGAGAGGGGTTATTTTGTATGGTGGTTTGCCTCCGATAAAAAGCCTATCTACCACCTCATAGAGTTGTTCTGCTATATGCAGAGGGCAATACATTGACTTTAATATTGTCTTGTCTCATCTTGTTGTCTATTAAGTCTATTAAGAGAAATTATGTTTGGGACTTTGGTAAAGTAACCTCTGAACCCTTTAAGCCCCAATATCCACATGCAAAATCTCCAAACTGATCCCTATACATTTCCTTCAAGAATTTGTTGAGAGAATTTGCTAAAAGATTTCTCTTTGGTGATCATTTTATTAATTCTCATAATTTTATCTCTTGACAATGTATAAATATTGTTAGGAGAAAATTGATGTTGGTCACTATTGGCACTTAAAGGGTTAATACAGGTTTGACTGTATACTGTGGTTTCTATTGACCTATTCTTACTTTTATTGGCTGTACTCTTAGAGTGGTTTTCGTTTGAGTGTCGTAAAACCAAAACCAAAGTAATTACTCTGGCCAATCACATAGGACACAGACAATACATTGAACCAATCAAAACTCGAAGTAATTACATGTGGCTGACGCAAAGCGCGGGAAAATGCATGCGAGCGCGTCACAATTGGCTTTGGTTTTACTTCTGATTGGATGAAAAGGTGGCGCGAATCTTTTAAGCCAATCGCATCGTGTAGAAAGTGCAAAACCAATTACTTTTCGACACTCAAATGAAAACCACTCTAACTAACAAAATTGCAAATACACTTTATCAAAATTTTTATCCCCTTTATAAAATTGTAAATAATCAAGCAATTCAGCCTGCTGGCTGCAATTTGATTATTTCAATAAACCTATCTATCTGTCTACGTACCTTTACAGGTTTTGTTGAATCACATTCACATATTTTCCCCATTGAAGAAGGTGAATATGACCATGAATATGATGAAGTACCATCAGATGAGGAAACTGCAGACAAAGATTCAACACCAGAGGTTTGTTGAATTCTGTTGTTTATTTGTAACTTGCAGTTTTTATGATGTCATTAAGTTTGTGCTTTATTTTGCTCTATTTTTAATCAAAAATAGTGATTTTCTCAATAATAATATTGTAAACAATGGTGAATTCATATATCTCTAACAGTCAAGGCAGGTCAAGCCTACCCCCCAAAATTCTATTGATGAATTGATTATTTGAAAAATGAATCCGTTAGTTGTTCCCGTAACTAGTGTCAAATTCAAATCAGCATTCCTGCATGCGCAATGGGCAGTGAATATTTTATGAGAACTTCTCTGTATTTGGTCGGATTGAAAATCTTTGAATGGATAAAATTGCTTCAAAGATATTTACATCAATTTAGGGAAACTGAGCTGGTAGAAATTTTGCAACTGCCTTGTGTGTGATTTCACAGCTCATTACTAATGCAAAAATGCAGAGATGAATCTGAAATCTACAACTACCAGCAGATTCAACTTTGGAATAATAGTGGTTGTGACGTATGCACCTCACATATGAATTCAATACTCATTTTGTATGCAAGAATGAAGGAATGAACCTGACATTGGCAATGAGTGATGGATTCAATTTTCAAATGATGTTTAAATCCATTGAAAGAAGCTATTGCAGTAATACCCTTGACCTGGCTTGACTGTAAAAGGACTTGCGATTTGTTTTACTAGTATTGGTTATGATTCTATTTATTTTTTTAGACCCCATCACAAATAACTTCAAAAATTCAGATTGAAAAGGTGAGTATGGCCTCATTCATGTTCTGTGAAAATCTAGGACTTTTTTGCATACAAGTCGCCTTGCCCTGTTCTTAATTAAATAATAATAAATTATTTAATATTATATTTTGATGATTCTCTGCACAATGAGATACTTTTCCTTTGCAAGTAATGTACAAAAATCAGCTTAATTATTTTCCACATTTTCCTGACTTGTACTAAAGAGCAAGGATTTTTTGGTATTTTCTTCGTGTTTTTTTTTTTGTTGTTGTTGTTTTTCAACTTTTGATTAGATGCAGACATTGTTCTAAATATTTGAACTCAACGGAAATATTTGTGGAAATGAATAATTTCTGAAACGTCCTCTGTGTAAATTCGCTTCTCTCTGCTTCAGGGAACTACCACAAGCTTTCTAGAGGAAGACTCCGTACCCATGGAACGTCATATGAAAGTGGAAACTGCCTTAGCTACGGCTAATGTAAGTTTTATGATTATTCCTGTTGACAGCAATCAGATTGTAGCTGTTTCAGGTGGGAGGGGCACGAATTTTTGGACTGGGTTTTTAAAACGAAATGTGGATGAAAGGAAATTTGAAATATGATTGTATGTAGAGTGCAATGTTTTGATAAAGTCTTTGTTGTCTTTACAGGCCCGTGTACAGCAGCTCCTTCAAATCAATGCTAATCAAGTTAATGAAATTCAGAATCTTCAATCAGTGGTTAGTAGCAACTTCCAGCAGTGCTGGTCACTGTTCACTTTCACTGTTTTGTCCAAACGTCAATGATTTTCCGTGTCAGTCTTGTTTAGGATGTCGCTCACTTGGACCCTGTTATTTGATGGCTGATTGGAACTTGCGTACGAGTTGTTTCCATTTCAGCCAAGTGGAAGAGGCACAGGAGATGCGCGAAGGCATGGAAGAAAAAGGAGTGCGACGCGTCTCTTCCTCGCGCGTCCCTGTTTCCGTTACCTTTTTGTCTAGCGGAAGAAGCGCGGGAGACGCGCGAAGGCATGGAAGGAAAAGGACTTCCTCGCGCGTCTTCTGTTTCCATTACCTTTTAGCCAAGCGAAAGAGGTGCAAGAGACGCGCGAATGCTTGGAAGGAAAAGGAGTCCCACGCGTCTCTTCCTCACGCGTCTCCTGTTTTCGTTACCTTTTAGCCAAACGGAAGAGGCGTAGGAGACGCGCGAAGGCATGGAAGGAAAAGGAGTCCTACGCGTCTCTTCCTCGCGCGTCTTCTGTTTCCATTTCCTTTTAGCCAAGCGGAAAAGGCACAGGAGACGTGCGAAGGCATGGGAGGAAAAGAAGTCCCACGCGTCTCTTCCTCGCGCGTCTCCTGTTTCCACTTCCTTTTAGTCAAGCAGGAAACGACTGCCACGCCAGCTAGGCTTATTGTATTGTGTCTTTGTGTTTTTGTTCTTTTTAGTCTTAAGTGCCTGATTGTTTCTTAATTCTCGGTTAGGTTCATAAGCTACAGGATGAAAATAAGGCACTGAAAAGTCAGCTGGGAATTCCAAATGGCGGAAGTCTCACTGCCATCAGTGATGATAATGTATTCACCCCTAAGGTACGTTAATACATTTACTGCTGAGGTAATGACTCGTAGCCCGGGCTGCCTGTCTGGCTGGCATTTAAGGTGACTAAGTCACGAGCAGGTCAATTCTTTACTATCGTCATTCATTAGTACCTCTGCCAATACATAAAATGCTGCTGTAGAGTTATGAAGAAGGTAGCAAACAAATTTCATCAGGGCCGAGCAATGTCCATTATCTTTTTGGTGAGTTTGCGGCATGGCTTTAAAAGGTGAAAAAAAATGCCCTTTAGGCCATTTTCGAGTTCCAAAGACCCTACTTTCAAAACGAGGTTAAGTGCCAAACCTTTCTTGTGAAAATGAGTTTTATTTGGATGAGAATAAAATATCATTTTCATATCATTGACTTTGCATTTTGCCACGCTTTAAAGCAAGGGCTTTGCGCAACTGGGAAATGGCCTCTTTTGCTCCCTGAGAATTCATCTTCTGGAAACTTCGCCTACATTTGCATGTTAATCACGATGAAGGTAAAACAATGCCAAGGCACTCTGTATGTGCCTTTTTTTGCTGCCGTCTGCTTTCAGTGTGCAAAGAAAGTAGTGTATGATAGCCTGGGGCTAGTGGAATTTGATATCGGACTAGTGAATTCTGTCCTTAAACGACGGGCGAGTGTAGTTTTTTGGGGTAATTCTTACACAAAACCTGTACTCGGATCCGAGTCAAGTATCCCCTGAATAGAGGTTGGGCAAGGGTTTGTTAATAAATAACCAGCAAATAAAATAATTTTTTTACAAATTCTGCTTCGGAATCGTCTTCAGTCATTATTTCAAGCACTTAGATAATGTATGAACAATCGACGTTGCGACATTGTGAGTAGGATTTCTACAAATACAGTCCATCGATTTAAGTGGGATAGTTCAGAATGTTAAAGTTCACATTATTGTGATAAGTGTACACATAAAGTTATCAACCCTCTTTATGATCAGTCACGTTTTGAGTGCGTAGGTGTCCCCTGAATGGAGGTTAAACCCAGGTTTCGGGACCCAGAAAAAGTGTCCTTTCCCCTGAATAGAGATGTCCCTTCAATAGGGGTGACAGATTCAGAGATTATGTGAACACTTTTCCGGGATCACATTCTCTATCCCCTGAATGGAGGTGTCTCTTGAATAGAGGTGTCCCAAAGGAGAGGACCCACTGTAGTTTAAATGACTTTTGGGCCAGTATATGATAGCTAACGTTTGCCCGAATGGCAAGCTACAAAACTGACTTTCTTTGGACCCTGAGCCTTTCTGATGGCTCTAACTCTCTGATGCTCAACACCACAGAAACTTGTTACAAACGGCAGAGGATCGACTGCGTGGAAATATCGTTGTTTTATGATTTAACCTGTTTATTACAGGAAGAAAGTGACGACGAAGATGATAAAGTGGATATCGAGGATATTACACCATATGAAGCCCCGGGCTCTCTGCTAAGAAAACGCACTACTCAGCCCACCGCCACGGGGCATTCTCACAGTACAACTAGAAGCAAAATTGTCAATCCTTACGACAATGTGGCAGACTCGCCAGAAGAACAAGAAGAACGCAGATATCTTAATGTTGATGAGATGCGAGAACACGAGCGAATGAGTTCCTGTAAGTTTAGTCAGTTGGGTCATTTACTATACACTGAGGAACACAATTTTTAAGGGGCTAAGTTCCACAAGAACGAGCATTATTCCTGGGTTAACTATGAACAGGGTCTATGGGTTCTCTTGGTAACAAACCTTGTTTCTGCTAACCGTTCGTCAATTAACACGGCCCATAAATTAAAATTGGCAAAGCCACAGTCTTGTGTAGACAGTGACAATATATGTATGTATCTATGTATGTATGTATATGTAACAAAGACCAACTTGTACCACGCAACCAAGTGTTCATTGGCTTTTTATTAACTAGCCTGCGAAGGAAGCGTTTCTAATCGAGTTATTGGCCAAAAGTTGGAGGGAGAACAAAAACAACTCGTTCCAACTTTCTCGAAGAAATCGCGCGGAAACGCTTGCTACGTTGGCTAGTTGTTAACCGTTGATAAATCCTTACCAAAATAAGAAGAGCCATTTGCTTTTCTTTCATAAGATTTTTTTTTGGACATTTTTATCGTAATAGCCCACGTTTGATATATTAGAATTCAAACATTACTTACTTTCTATATTTGGTTCGGTTTTCTTTATTCTCAAGTCTCTTTTGGGAATTGCGAGACAATTGAGTCTTGAAAATTTTGCAATTTTGACCCTAAAGTCTCAGAGTCACGTTAGAATTTTAATATATCGAATGTTGGCTATTTAGGACATAGTCAACTTGAGTCTCACGTTTGCCGTTTGCCGTAAACGTGATTCTGAGTCAGCTCTCAAAGACTGTTTATTTTTACTTTGATTTTATAGCGGACAGTCCTTTTGATGATCCGCTAGATCAGAAAGCTGTAAAACTGATTCATGCGGTCGATGACTTGGTAAACCAAGCAACGCAAAATTCCAGACAGCCATCACAAGAGGATGTAGTGCGGTGTACAGAACAGATCACCAAGAAAATTCAAGAACTATTGCTGTCCGCACAAGCTGGGAGACATAGCTGGTAAACACACTGCTAAGTTAACAGGCGCTTCCGCCGCCATGTGTGAAAGCTTAGTTTATGAACGCTCCCGAAGGGTGTTGCTTGAACGGGGAAAAGGGGCTGGAGAACGAGTGCGGGGAATGGGAAAGAAAAAAATGGGAACAAACCAGAGAATTGGAAATGAAGTTACTGAAAGGGCTAGGGTTCAAGTTAGGTTTTTTTTTCCCAATTTCCATTTGTCCGTTCCCCGCTCCCCATTCCCCGTTCCCTGGCCCCGTTCCCCGTTCCACGTTTCCCGCTCCCCGTTCCCCGTTCCTCGTTCCTCGTTTTGGTAACCTCCCTCCCGGAGTGTCTTTAGCTCCAGGCTTGTCGCTTTTACTCTCTGTCCATGACCCGCAGAGGTAGCTGTTACTTGGTTACACTATGCAAGACGCCCTTGCTCATTAGAGTGGTTTTCGTTTGAGTGTCGTAAAACCAAAACCAAAGTAATTACTCTGGCCAATCACATAGGACACAGACAATACATTGAACCAATCAAAACTCGAAGTAATTACATGTGGCTGACGCAAAGCGCGGGAAAATGCATGCGAGCGCGTCACAATTGGCTTTGGTTTTACTTCTGATTGGATGAAAAGGTGGCGCGAATCTTTTAAGCCAATCGCATCGTGTAGAAAGTGCAAAACCAATTACTTTTCGACACTCAAATGAAAACCGCTCTAATACAGTGGTTTTTCACGAGTGTATGTTTTATATCCCCAATGAAGGTCTCAGGGGAATTTGACCCCCAGTCTTTTCATATGCACGTGAATAAGACAAAACTTGAAAGAAACAGTTTTCTGGAACATTATCACATGACCTTTATTGGGAAAACAAACACAAGCTAAAGAGGTCTATTGTCGCTTTATCTTGATAGTGTTACGCTTTGTGATTGGCTGAAAAATCTCGCGCCACTTTCTAAATAAACCAATGATGACAATCAAAGACAGTGACGTTTTCCCGCGCCAGTTCTGATTGGTTCATTAGATTGACTGTCTTTTTTATATGGGAGTAGCTGCCTTTGTTCTGTGTTCCTTTTTTAGGATCGCTAATTGACTTTGTTTTTCTTTTAGTTTTATTCCATGTTCCAGTAATATTTTCACTGCTGTTAATGATATGGCGACCTTATTTCCGGAGGTAAAGACATGATTTATTTTCAGATGTACATGTAGTTTGAATTGTATGAACCGCTTAAATTGGGCGAACCCTCGCGTTATATGTGTGTTTTATAGTTATCTGTAGTTATTTGATTTTCTCAGTCTGCAAAGAAGGATTTAATCGCCCCATGTAAGGTAATCGATGAAGTCTTGGTTTCTGGATTCCGCGCCGCGGATTCTGGATCCAGGTGCTGGATTCCAGTCTTTGTCAGTAAAAATTGGGTCTGGATTTCAATCGTTAGTGGGATTCTGGTCCAAATACCAGGATCCAAGATTCTACAAACAAAATTTTCCTGGATTCCAGAATCTGGATTCCGTTACTTTGGCGAATGTAAGGTTAAACGCACACATCTGCGAATTATGTGTGAATTTGCATGAGGTCAAGTTTTTAATAGAACTGTTATTTTTTGTCTCCATGTGCGCTACTAAATCGTTCATACTAAATTATCTACCAGGTAATCAGTTGTAAATTTATGAACTACCCCTGACTTGGCTGTTCTTACATGTCTTGCATAGACATCTAGTCTTTGTCAGGAGCTCAAAACCCAGAGCTGGCAACTTTCATGTACTTGTGTCACGGCGTTTTGACCGACCAGTTTATTTTAAGAACGATTTTGGTGCGAATTTAGAATATCTTTCAACTCCCACAAACAGTCAGGAAAAAACTACAGACCTAAAGTTGTTTTTGTTTGTTTGCTTTTTATTTTTTTAACTTTTTAATCACGGTTAGTTTTCTTCTTTCATTAGTATTTTACACTTCGAATGCGCTCATAAACGGAGCGGAACGTCCATTTTGTTGGGAAAAGGGCTCTAAAATTTATTTAAAAATAAAGCGGTCCGAGAAAACGCCGTGGTATAGACCTAGTATAGGAGTTGTTCGCTCCTGCCTGTATGCAGACGTCTCCCATTTCCATTGTTGTATGCGGAATAGTGAGCAGCAAAGGAAATAGGGGGCCTCTGCGCAGACTAAGCGACATCTTATTTTCAGCAGCTGGGCACAGCATACCCAGGAATTTCTAACACAATTTCATTGTTTTAGGACCCGGATGTGGACAGTATGCGCGTGTCACTTCAGCTGATGAAGAGCAGCGCTGCCAGGCTTCAGGTGGAATGCAAGAGTGCTGTACTACCCGGCAATACTGTAGACATGGCATTTCTTACCCAACAGGTCATACAATGCGCTTATGACATCGCCAAAGCTGCTAAACAACTTGTTACCACATTCTCAGTTGAATAGAAACTGCTCTAGATCATTTTTCGAGCCTTGCCAAAGAGCGAATAGTGCTTTTTTACGGCAGGGCGACAAATAATTTTTCTGTTTTAAAAGGACACTTGTCCGACCAAGTGTACATGTTGGTCCCACAAACCGGGAACGTTGTCAAGCAAACATTGTTTTAAAGGGGCTGTGTCCGACCGTCCATTTCACTTGTTTTGTTAATAATGTCAATAGAGAGGAGAAGTGTGACGCTACGTTACTATGGTAGCAAAATTTCTTGATCACAACAATAGGGAGTTTTTGCATTAGCAAAAAAGCAATAGGTTTAGATTGGCAAAAGAACAACTTTTCACGCTTTTTTGTACATTTCTTAGCCTTTGCACTACTGTGACATGAAACTTCCTAACTTCACTTGCCCGCTTTATCGAGTTTTTTTCTAAACTTAAGTACGGTCCTTTGGGATTCAACCCCGAGAATTTCGCCGACATTTCAGTGACAACTTAAATGAAATTATACAAGATCGGTAAATTTTGAAACAGTGCGAATCCACTTTTTAAGTGACGTTTTGATTTGTTGTCATCCAGAAATTTTGCTACCATGGCAACGTGACGTAACGCTCCTGCGCTCTATTATGCCTGCTTCAAGTGTTCACTTGAGAAATGACTTGTGAATGACAAAATCACGGCGTCGTGTTAAACAAATAATTATGTCCTCAAGCGTTATATCGAACGTTGCAAATAACAAGTTTCGCTTAATCTGGAGGCAGTTCCCACTGTTCAAATACTGATAGATTCCGTAACACAGCTCCTTTAATTTCTCCAAGTATTGTGGCAGTCTTCAGCTTCAAAATGATAGTCTCCGTTATGTTAACTGTCCGGTCATCACTCCCTACCGTAGGCGGGATTTCTTCGGACATTGGCATATTTTTCTGACTCTGTCCGATGACCGACTGTTATTTGTAGTTCTGTCTTGCGGCGTTTATCGTCCGTTTTTTTCTCGACTTGCCTTTTTAGAACTGCTTATTACAGTTAAACCGTGCGGTCGAATGTTCTTTCGTTAGAAAAAAAGACATGCAAACCAGGTAAAGGAGCTACGTCATGGTTTAGGTATCTTGAAACTAATTCATATTGATCAGCTCCATCCTAAACTATTCTTAATCCTTTATAGACTAGTGTACTATTTCCTCTTTGATGCCGGTTTTGTAATGTCTGAATGGTAGATATGAAAAGTATCTTTGAAGCAATTGTTCTTGATTACAGTGGAACCTCGATATGGTAAAAGGCCAAGGGACTGTCTAGCGAGGTTTCGTTATATTCAGGTTATTTTCCATATATTTTACTATTACTGGGGTTAAGAAAATCGTTAGTTATACCGAGGACTTCGTTATGTACAGGTTCGTTACATCGAGGTTCCTTTGTACAAAGTATTAGTTATTTTATATCACCTGTGTTTCAAATTACGTCATGCCGGAGAGACCGTGGAAAGCATTATTAGGTGATGTACGTTTTAATAGGTTTACCCACATTGAGTGTCAAGCCACAAGATTGGGTAGTCTATTAGCTTTCTTTCCAAAAATCAGCATTATTCAGAATTTGTACTATAAAGCTAAGAGTTATTGCAGCCACAGTTATTAGAAACCACTGAGTTTCATTTCTACAAAATGTTACGTATTCCAATGATCCGCGAAAGGTCTTTTTTTTTGGTAAATTTTGAAATATTATGACATTCTCTTTTCTTTTCATTCAGTATTTTCCATTGATTCAGAAAGAAATTCAGATTTATAGACTATAAATTATATATATATATATTATATAAACATTCTTAAAATATATAATTGTAGCAATACTAGGTTCAAAAGTCTGATAAATGTTTCTTAAAATGTCTGCGCCGTTGTTCAATGCGTGTTTTACGTGATAGAGTGCCGTTTGGGTGGCCTTTAACGAAGTAATTTGATTGATTTAATGGGTAATCAACCCCGTCTTCAAATCCTTTCGCTAAGCCCTGGGGACAAGGTTGGTAAATGAATGGAACAATAGCCTTACAAGCCGGGGGGGGGGGGTTCTCCCGCGAATTTTGGATAGGGGTGTGTCGCGAAGGTTCGTGAACCCTAACCCTATTTAAGGACTAAGAAAGCGAAAAGTGATACCCTTTTTAAGGCCGAAAGCCGAAAAATTATTTTAAAAAATTATTAAAATTATTTTAAAAAATTATTAATAGAATGAAAAGGAAAACTTTATTTCTTCTCTGTAACATTGGATGTATAGCATCAAGCATAAAATACTGGAATCAGCCTAGTTTTTTTAAAAAAATGTTCATTTAGGCGGGTGTTTTCACACTCTAGTATTAGATAATACAATTAAGCTACCCTACCTAAGGACCACACCAGGGACACAGAAACAAAAAGGTCAAAACAGATACCCTATTTAAGGACCGTGAACCTCAAAAACCATACCCTATTCCGCGGCACGTACCTATATGGCCCATATATGGGAGTACCCCCACCCCCGGGCTTACAAGAGATATTTTTAGCGGGAAAATAAGCGCAGCGCGTTTTATTCATTCTTTCTAAACTGACAGATGACATGAACCGACAGATGACCATGAACAGGCCGAACAAACATCACTTATATAACGAGGTTTACATGTTATTGCCCTCTTATGCTAGTATCCGTGCTTCAAGCAAGAAGTTTGAAAAGAGATATCGTCAGGAGCCTATCAATATTGATGGACTCTTATTTCATCAAATAAAGCCACGAAATACTGTCTCGCAAAAATTGTGAAATTACATGTAATTAAAAGTAACATAAGGTAGAAAGCTGGCCCTCATGGAGGTTGGGCTATATACGCTCCTCTTCTAACTCTTATCTTTTAGACTAAAGAAGGTCTGTCCAGCTGCAGTTGATGAAATATATAGTAAACATGAAATCAAAATTACAAAATGTTCATTTTTGATTCCCAAAGGCTGCAATTTCTCCCTCGTTCTCCAGCCGACCTGTAGACAATTCCCAACACCATAAGGCGCTGCTATGCTCCTGATGATCCGAGAGGGAAAAAAGTTGGTGAGCGTTCTTCGATGATCTTTTAAGCACGTACGAAGTTGTCTGATACATACCCCAAAGGTGCACCTCAAGTTTCCTTCAGCCTTGCTAGTCTGCAGAACAGGCGGTATTTTTCTTCGCGTTTTTCAGTCCAGCGAAGGCAAGCGCGAAGCTTGTTCAGAAGATATAGACCGCCTGAGATCCTACATTGCAAGTGCTGGGGCGGTAGAGAATATTAATAATAACATAAACATCAGATGACCAAAAATACCGGGTAAAATTTGACCGGAAATAAATGTAGGACAATAAAAAATGGAAGTATAGGGTCACAGATTTTTGTTTTGTTTTGTTTTTTTTTCCCAGAAGGGGGACCATGTGTTTACCAGGTAAGGAAAAGGGGAGGGCCACGATAAAATGAAAAATCCCCCAGTCCTCTCCACCCCCATTTAAAAATCTACCTTTCCTAAGAATTTGAGCAGGCCCACTCCTTCCCCGACTTCGTATTTTCTCTCATTTTTTAACATTTTATTTTTCGTTTTCAGAGTTTACAAAATGCGAACAATTTTCACAGTTTCGGACGGAGGAAGAAAAGGGAGGCTCCCCCACCTCGTTTCGGTTGAAGTAGACAGAACGCTCGTAAGGTAAAAACATTTCAATAGTTTTTTTTATATTATTATAGTTTATAGTGAAACTTTTTCTGCTGTAAAATTTCTTGTACGCCTTGCTTATTCACCCGCTTTTTAAAATACTGATACAAACAAACAAACGTGCAAAGGCACTTTCACCTACCCGAAAGGATTTCGTTTATTTTGTGCATTGTTATATCAGAGCGTTATTTACTTGCAACAATGGGCTCTCCTTGATTCCTCAGAGAGGTGCTTTATCTGCCCTAGCACCAGTTTTTTTTATCAGTGAATTGAGCCGGTGAAGTGATCAAATGAAGAAAACTACAACTTGAGTACTACTGTTTAGCCGAAAAGACGTCTGCGCTTCGAGACCAGTGACAGAACTTTGATTCCTGTCGTCTCTTTAGAAGGTTAAGGCAATGTCTACACAATAAACCTGTTCAAATGACCCGGGGGGTACTCCTATGATGGCCTATACGGGGAGGCTCCGCCCGAAAAGGGTCCCTTTTTTAGGCCTCAGGTATTTGAAAGTGTAGGGATTTCACTAGTTGAAGTATTTTAAAGGGTAGGGAAATCTGTAATTTGGGTCTGTGAAAGGGCTAACAGATGAATTTTGTGGCTTTATAAAGTCAAGAAAACGTTTTATGTTAGTGATTTATTCCTATATAAAAGATAGTGTATTTACACGGGTTAAAAGGGATGCAAAGTAGTAAACAAGGTAAGTCAGCAATTTTTCTGGAAAGTACCTACCTTCCATTACTGTAGAAAACGAAAACCTATCCATGCGATCCCTACTATACGGCATAAGGGGGTATACGAAAGGGATACCTTTTTTCCTGAAAAATGGTATATAAAAGGGTAAGGGGTTGGACCTCGGGGCGGAGCCTCCCCGTATAAACATTTGTTGAGTACCCCCCCCCCCCCCCACCACTTCTGAGTCAAATGACTGCCACGAAGAGTAGCATAGAGACCTGTCCGATATGTGACGATCCACTTTCAAGATCGGCGCGACGCAGCCTCTCTCTTCTAAAGACACCGCTTCGAGACCACTGTTTTTATGTGTGAAGAGAAGCTCTACGCGGTACGATTTTCGTGCAAAAGCGGTACTTCCCCGTACGACCCCCGTACCCGAAACAGATGGCTCTTTGGAGGACTGGAACTATCAATTGTGGTCAGCGGATACGCAAAAAATGACAACAGCGCGAAAATGGCGGCCAGTGGAGGGAAGGACGTTTTGTCCGCATCTCCTCCCAAAATCAGTAGAGATAAAATCCTGTCAGATTTCCCATTACACTGGCACATTTGGCATAAAGATTCTGCTTCGCTTGAGGAGGAACTTGCATTAAATAAGGTTGGTTTTACGACTTTGAAACCGTAAGAGAAAATATGTACGTGAATTGAAAGTAGCGATGTGTCGTTTTTTTTAAATGCATCATCGTAGACAGGTTTTGATTGCTTGCGCTTTATCTACAGCATAGTAAAGAGTTGGTAGATCCTCGCGGTAGAACACCCCTTCATTTAGCGGTAACTCTGGGGTATTTGGACTGCGTGAAGAGTCTACTTCGAAGCGGGTGTGATGCAAACGTCATCAATAAAGATGGGTGGAATGGTAAGGTTTCTAAGCTCATGTCTCTTCGACAAGTTACATGACCATTTTTCTTTTAAGTGTTCTGCGTGCAGATTTTGCTTGGGGTATGACCAACGTTGGTAATAATCTGACGTATTCTGCGTCTTTCGCAAGGCAAGTTAACAGTGATAAAGAAGTGAAATTTCGTCAGTTCGGTGCAGTTTGTTTTTTTTAGCCAGCATGTTCAGTTGCTTTTATTTTAAAGTTAAAAAAACTCTTATGTAGCCATCACAGTTTTTTTTTTTATTGATTTATCAGTTTCAATGAGTAGCTTTCCACTTAATGACATCCTGCAAATGTCCAGCAGAAAAAAAAACCATGCAAATTATGTTTTATTACAGTTGAAAGGCTTCAGGAATATGTTCATTTGCCTTTACAATATTAAACCTGGCTTGCTTAGTTCCTCTATTTTTAGAGATATATAAACAAGGATATTTAAAGTTTCAGTCAGGGTTTGCACATACCTTGAAAGTCCTTGAAAGTCCTTGAAAGTCCGTGAATTTTAGAATAAAAATCCTGAAAAAAATCTTGAAAATTGCAGTTGGTGCTGGAAAGTCCTTGAATTTCAGTGCTAACTTTATAGTTTAAGGAGAACTGCAAAGGAAAAGGAGCAGACACAGAAAGACCTTCAGGATAAAATTGGTCATGCTGTGAACAAACTAAAACAGACATAGACTCAAGGCTCTTTTTTGCACTGAATGGAGTCCTTGAAAAATGGGAAATGCTTTGTGCCATGGATTATTCTCAGTTGTCTAAACAAAAATTGCACTAGATAGAGGATATAAGTAGAATTTATTTTTTCTATCTCTTAGTATGTCATGAGGCAATCAGTACAGGAAATCCTGAAATTTTATCACTTGTCCTGCAACATCGTGATTTTCAAAGAGGAAGTCAAAGGCTTGCTGGGATTCCAGATTTACTAGATGAACTCAATGCAGTAAGAAAGTTAAAATTTCCCGTGTTCATCTTTTTTTTGCATATCATAATATTCTGATTACTGACAGCTTACTCATGGCAGTACATTTCTAACAACTACAGCATCTTCATACTGTCATTTATATGTTGTAGTTAATTTTTTATCTCAGGTAATTTTTCATTTTCTGTTGTTTCAGCTTCATGAGCATACATTACCATACCCAAAAACAAAAGAAAAAGAAAAAATTACCTAAGATAAGAAATTAACTACAACGTACATGTATAACCTTTTCAATTTGCCCAAATTATGCTGTGGGCATTTCTAATAACAACCACAAGATGAAATTACATGAAATACATTTTTGTGCTTAATTTATATCAGGGTGCAAAGAAAGTCATTTTTAAAGCTTGCCATTCGGGCAAGCTGAAGGTAGAATATACCAGCCCAAACGTCATTTCAACTAGCCCCAAAAACATTTTGATGAGCAGAATTGAAATCACAGTTCTTCTGTAATTTGAATTCCTCAAAAAACTTCACTTTCCCATTGGATAAGTTAAGAACAAAATTCACTAGCCCGATAGCAAAATCCACTAGCCCCCGGCTATCGGACACTACTTTCTTTGCACACTGCATGTTGTTTTGGAAAGTTTTGAAATTTACTTTAAGATTGATGTCATTTTGCAAGAAGTTCTAGGAAACTTAACTAATGTCTAGTAAATGACTTTAGTTTGAGAAGCACTTACATACTGTGCAACCATTTTCCCTGACCAAATGTGTCAACACTTTTGAGGAGTTTTTTATGATCTTATGCATTAAAGAAGGGATTTGAAGTAATATTATTCCATTTTGCTTAACGCTTTATGCCCCAAGAGTGACCAACATAAATTTCCTCCTAACAAGGCTAAGGCACGGATCAGTTTGTAACTATAAAATATACTACCACTTAGGGTTTTAATTATTATTTTATTGTTTATGTAACTGACCTGTAACTGCAATTCAGCTCTAAGCTGCAAACGGTGTCAATCAACAAGGCATGCATTCATCATTTATTCATTCATTCATTCATTCATTCATTTGTTTATTCCCAAGAATTTATTTATATCAATGTATAAAGTAAAGAGAAAAGGTTACAAGAATCAATTAAATAATCCTCAAAAGGGAAATGTTTTGATCTTTTGTCAAATTCTTTGAGGAAAGGTATGGAGGTCAGTCTGGAGAATTTGAAAGTGGATATTGGGTCTTGAAGGGTTAATTTGCAGGTTCAGGTGCAGTTGCAACTGAAGCGTTAGGATTTTTAATACAGGACATTTTGTCACACCTGCATGCCTGCAAATTAAACCCTCTGTAATAATACATGTACATACTTACGTTTTACCTTGTAATCTACAGACACCAGATTTCTATGTTGAAATGAAGTGGGAGTTCACTAGTTGGGGTAAGACAGCGTTAAGAGATTATTTAAATAATAAGTTTTGAATGTAAAGTCCTGGGTGAAGTGTGCATTACAGTATCTTTGGTTTAAAAAGTTCATCCAGAGAGAAGTTGTACCTTTGTTAATACAATGTATACAGTTAGTTGTGTTGTTGTTTTTCTTTTTTTGGTCTTATAGGAGCTACATCACTATTTTTTTATTATATAATCAAACCCCTAAAAACACATTAATTCAAGCAAACCGCAAAATGATGCATAAGTTTTGTTAATAATCAGGGTTTGTACAATTCATGGTAAACTTGGAAAGTCATGGAATTTAAGAATTTTATTTTCAAGGCCTGGAAAGTCATGGAATTTAAGTTTTGGTCCTTGAAAGTCATAGAACATTTAAGTTTTGTTTGGTAGATTAGTTCCTGCAGATGACAAAGCAGGGATGTAAAGAGGAGTAATTAGACAGCGCAAAACGACATGCATTTTGGTGGATACCAGAGTTTGTTTCTGTTGCACTGTTTAAGGTCAAAAAATATGCGAAAACAAGTAAAGTGACAGCTAAACCTAAGGCATGGCCATGTTTCTGGCTTTCAATGGCCAGAATGGAAACTGACTGCAATCAGGTTTTGTGATACCAGTTTTTCATCATCTTTGCAGTACCATTCATGTCAAGGATGTGCCCAAGTGATACATATAAAATATACAAGTGTGGTAAGCAATGAAGTTTGGGAATAGCTATTTAATAATAATTGATATCATTTATCATGAATGTTCCATACCTAGTTTAAGTCTGTTGTTTTTACAGACATTTGGTGTCCTTAAAACTGAGGTATTTTTGGTAGCAAGGCTTATGTATCTTGAGGGAAAATCTTCCAGTTCTACCTCTGTGTCTGCCTAACTGTCTGTAGGAAGTGTACGTGAATTTCAATAAGCCTTGTGAGGATCTTCTCTTTTTGAAATCATTTATGTTTACTGATCATAATTTTGTAAAAGATACTGTATCATCCAAATTAATTTACCACTTCTTAACACAGAGACTACAAGTAGTAAATTAAATTAATTAACAGTATAACATACAGGTGTACAGTTAATGCTGTTGACTGTTATGATATGCAGGTGCAAATGTCAGAGCAGACACTACATTGATTGGCTTTGACCAGAATGACTGGCAAAGGGGAAACAGGAGTTATGTTTTCAAGGGTGGAGGTAAAGCATACTATCCAAGCTCTTTGAACAGAAGCTCTTAAGTAGAAAGTTCTAGAACAACCTCTGTGATTTCCCATTTACATGTACGTGAATCATTCTAATACACCCTGTACAAAGGTGACCAACACTGCTTACAATGTAGTTGGAGACACGTCTTCTGCTTCCTGCTCAAAGAGGCCTGCGTAAGAGAGGTTCAACCTTTCTGTGATGGAGCATAAGGTTTTACTTTGACAGTCCATTCAAGTGTTTTTGCCCAGTAATATTTTTACTTTTAAGTATCATTTAAAGGCCTACAAATTGAAAGGGTGATAGCTGACTGCCTGTATTGGGCATCCTGGAATTATTACAAAAACATTAATGCAGTCAAATATTGTTTTTTTTATTAGTTGATGGAGGAGAATTTTTAGAAATAGACCATGATAAAAAGAGATATTTCAAGGAGACCCTTCGCATCAGGTAAATATTGATATAATGCCTGATCATTTTATTTTACCTGCAATCACTAAATGAATATTAAGATGTTTTTTAGTAAATTGTTATGAATATTTTGATTAGTGAAATTTTGCACATAACATAATTTTGATTTTATTATGTATATTTGAACAAACACCACTAAATCGTAGTCAGCAGTTTCGGGCACTGGGCACGGCAAACGACTTATTAACAGACTCAAGCAAAACTAACTACGAGAGAATGACAGGACAACTGACAATTTGACTAGTAGTGAACAACTGTTTACTGTGATAATAGATGGAATGAAATGCACCAATGACATTTCGGGTCTTCATAGCCAATAACATCCCAGCTTAACTGACAGATGACCAACAACATCGCGACTTAATAACTCTGGTTATTGACCTGATTGGTCAATTATTAATTGACTAATCAGGTCAATAACCAGAGTTAAATGCCATCAACTGATGTGATACAACTCACTTTGACACTGAAGATGACTGTAAATAACAGTCTTATTCTAGGGCTACATTTACCCAGACGATCATGAAATGACTCCTGGGTTCAAACCTTTTACAGTACTTATCTACTTTGATCAACCAAAAAATAAAGTTTATTTTGTCAAGAATATGACCTGTACTTGTATTCAGCATAGTGAAGAATACTGTTGTGATGACAAGAGTTTACCTTGTTTCATTATAAGGGATGATTTCCGTGATTTGGAAGCACTCAAGCCAAGTGATGATGCTGTGAATGTCAGACTCACAACACCATCTGTAGCAACGATGCTTAACACAGATAACATAGCATTTACAAGGTATGAATCCTTCTTACTTTATTTTTTTTGTTTTTGATTTTGAAGCCATCTGCAAGTTTTCTTGGCATCCTGTATGGCTGATGATGCTGGTAAACTTGAAGAAAACTTCATTCTTTTGCGTACTGGTAACAGTTACATGTAAAATACTTGGCCCATTCTGCTGTATCATGTGCTAGGAAGTGACTCTCATTGATTGGGGACAGACTGTTTATTATTTGAATCAGAAATTTTAATGGTCAATAACTTAAATTTCCAATGGTTTCCTGATTCAAAAGGACAAATTTCCTGTTGATTGGATTCTCAATGACATCAGTCAAACCTTCACTTGAAACAATGTTTCTAATGCTTAAAATAACTTCATGGTCAAACAACGTGATCTGAGTTTGAAGGATAAATTAGGGTACAAAAACAAGAAGTGATTTATCAGAAATTTCAAAACACCACAATGGATGATTTCCTGTGCCTTCACTTTTGAATATTATTATAATGACTTTGAGAATGTTTTACTTCAGGCACAAGACCATGTGGGGGTGGGGTGGGGACAAGACAGAAGTGGTGAATGGGTTTGAGTGTAAAGTGTTCACAGCTACTGGAGTGGAAGTACTCACTAAAACAAGAGTAGAACATTTGAATGCCGAGGATAAACAAACTGCCCAAAGTAAGTTGTAACATCTTGACATTTTAAGTCATAAACTACGGGGCCCCGGACCAGACGGTGTAGTGCAGTATTATGACCTTACTGCCTGGAAGGAACTCCCTTATCACTCTTTCTCTTGGTCTTCAGCCAGTCTTGATAGACTGTGCAATAAATGGAATTTACTGCAATTAACGATAAGGAATGTCATCTTTTGTTGTAAGTCACCAGCCTTTTTGGTGGCACAGATGCAGTCAGCCTTGCTTTCATCGTCTCTATGTGTTGTGTCTGGTACAGGGTTTCTTAGCAGCCACTGGCTTCAATAGGCATTTAGATCTTACATTAATGGCTGTACCCCCACCCTTGCCCTCTTTATTTTCCTTTTCATGATTTCTCTGTCTGGACTGGCAGCCATGATCAGGAATTTGAAGTGAAATTGTTATTTGGCTGATCAATCTGCTCTTCTTGTTTGTTGAGTAGACTATGTGAGTTATTTGCTGCTATCCAATGTTTATGAAATCATCCTTGTGTATCTACATGTATGTGTAATTAAATATCTCTTCACACTCTATTTGTTATAATCTGCCGTCTTGTAATTAACAATTACCTTTTATTTTGTAACTTGGAAAATGTAAATGTACCAGCTGGTATAAGGCCTCGACAAATAAATATTTGTCTTGTCTTGTCTTGTTGTTGAAAAGCACATTAATTTATTTTGCTTGAATTAGCATGATTATCAACTCTGTCGCTTAGTGGAGGTGGTTGCCCAGGATGTTCAGGGGCTTCCACCTTTGGCAAAGCTAGGGCCTAGACATGGCCTTCCAGCCATGAGCCAATGGAACCATTGACTTGTCAAACTGATTTATTAGTGGAAAAATGAAAGGGGTAGGGCGAGTTGGGGTAAATGCACAATCCAAAGGCTAAACGAAGCTAGTGGTTGTAAGGGTGTACTAAGCACATGGAACTGATGGACTTTATTCACCCATAGATCATTACAAAATTGAATTAGTTAGTTGTTGCTGCATTCCTGCATACATAATGACCAATGGAACTTCAACAATAACGGAAAGAGTGGAATCTCTATTAAACCCTCTCCTGTCTAATCCACTGATTTGTTACAATCATTCAATTTTCCTTCCATAGACACAAATGACACTTTTGCTGCAAATGGTCTTCAGACCCTACTTGGAATTGAGGAGGAGAATTTTTCAGCTAATGTAGAGGTGCCATACTGAGATCATAATTATATATTATAACAGATATAATCATTATTTTGAGATATACAGCATACTGGGCTGGATTGTTCAAAGCTGGGTTAAGACAACCCATAGTTAGTGCAAAATTTGAATTCAGATAGGAAATGAAAGCTTAAGAAGGAAATTCAGTTTAATCCTTTTTGACTACAATTTGATGATTAGCCTCCCCGCAGACGTCCTTTGGGGTTCGTTTGTCACGCATTCATTTTTGTGGGGGAGAAATGAATGCATGACAAACAAACCCCAAAGGACGTCTGCGGGGAGGCTATTTGATGATTGGCTGATCCTAAAAGAAAAGAGAAAATTACAGTGTGTTTGAGAAAATGCTTTTGGACAAAAGGAAGAATCTCAGAATTAAAATCTAACCCGGGGTTAACGCTAATTGACATTTGAACAACTGGGCCTTGGGCTTAATATTAACAGTTGTGCTTTTTTAAGGAATGAGTTGATTCACATTGTCCCACTATGCTTGTGTAGTTTTATTTCTTGTTGTTTTATCATCAGGAGGAACAGACGGGAGCTATTGTAGATCCTTCATCATCTAACCCTTATCATTTGAGTATTGAGGAATACTTTAACCCCTCTACAGAACAAAATACAAGAGGTATGTGTGCATACAGTGTGGGTGGTATTAGCCAGTGTACAGCTGTTATTGGGACCAATGGTATAAAAATTTACAAAAGCAGCAAAATGCAGGACTTGAAATTGCAACTGATACGGTTGCCAGTGCGACTAACCTTTTCTCCTTGGCGACTTAAAATTCTGGTTTAGTCGCCACTCTGGCCACTTTGGGGGACAGATTTCTCTATGATTTAGATTTTGATCAAAAGAGTAAAGTTAAAACAAACATTTCATCTTGTATTGCTTTGCTTTTGTCATAAAAAATGTGCCAAATCGCATAAACAAAGCCAGTTTACCTCCAAATTTGTACAGACTTCTGTCTGCAATATTTTCAATGATCAAATCTGATGGATCATGCCATACAATGAGCTGCGTCATCTATATTATACATACTGGGGGTTAAAAATTTACATGTAGCAGGCTGAGGATTTTTTTAATTTCAAGCCCTGAAATGTATAGTGCTGTAACCAAGGAATCAGGTCATCTCTCCTGATTCTTGCTAGAGTGCATTCAGTAACATGTAACTAGTATTATTTTATTAGCAGACCTACATGATGTGGCCAGAATATGCAGCACTTCTGGAAATCTTCAGATTGTTTTAAATACCCATGAAAATCCCTACTTAGATCAAACCACACACAAAAAAAAAATATAATAATACAAATTTTTATCACCCCCATGGCTTGGAATCTGGAGTACTCCCCCCTCCCAGGCTCATTATGGTTATTTCCATTTCTAAATATTTTGATGTTTGCTCCTGTATTGCTGTTATTTATTTTTTATTATTATTAGTTTTAATGTCTTATTCTTGAAGAAAAACTAATTAGAACCTTCGAAAATATTGTTACAAATACTGCACAGTGTAACTAACAGATATTTTTATTGATGAACTTGTTTCTACTGACAAAACAGATATTGGCAAGTTGAAGGAATTGTCAGTAAAGAAGCAAAAGTTTAAAGCCACCATTTCAATGGCTGATAAACACCCTTTGTCTCTTCGAGATCAAGTACTTCCTATTGTTAAATTATTGGTGAGTAATGGACATGAGACAGAGTAGATCTAGTGCCATGACCTTCGACTGTAGTACCTTGTGTGTGTGTGTGTGTGTGTGTGTGTGTGTGAACTTAGTTTACTCCCATCATCCCATCAGTGCACCAGTCAGCATATTGTTAGATCCTCTTCTTGTTTTGACCCCAGTTAACATAATAATTATTATTATTTAATGTGAGTTGTCAACAATAATGCATTGTTTTACAGGCTATCAGCAACACTCATTTTGCAAAGCTGAGGGATTTTATTGCTCTTCATTTACCAGCTGGATTCCCAGTTAAAATAGGTAAGTGTAGTATAGTATAGTATAGTATAGTATAGTGCTATCCAATGTTTGAACAACTGGGCTAGCATTCAACCGAGTCAACTCTGCCACATTCAATTGTATAGGTCTCTAACGAATACCTTGCTCTCTATTTAGATTCCTCTTGAGGATAAAGATTCTCTGTCTTTGACTTTTTATTCTATAGCTACTGTAAAGACAAATTTGTGTGTACTTACATATTGCAACAGTCAACTATTACATTTTCTACTTATTTATTTAGAAATTCCACTGTTTCATGTCCTCAATGCCAAGGTAACATTTGGTAATATTGGTGGAGGAGAATCCCCAGTGTCTGGGGTGCATGCAATAAAAGTTGATATCAAGGAGATTGATGAGAACAATGGGACCTTTGCTGCAGAACAGGATGAAGCAGAAGCAGCTGCTGTTTCAGGAATGGCTTCAAGATGTGTCATAGAGACAACTTGTTTTGATGCCCCGGTAGGGTACAGAGAGGTTAATCTGGATCAGCATCCTACAGGTAAGTATAAGTTCTAATATTATTAAAGTTATAAACAACTGCTTGGCTAGATGGAGGTTGGGTGCATGTCCAGGGTATCTGGGGCTTTGACTTGTGGCAGCCCCATAGATTGAATATTGCCCCCATGGCTGGCACAACAGTGCTACCCAGCCATAAGTCCCCATTAAAAGGAAACAAAATAGGTAGCTGTCACAGTGAAAAAAATAAGTGGAGAAAATGTAACAGTATAGGGAGGGAAGTTGGGGGGAGGGGGGAACTAGCTAAACGAAACCTTGTGGCAAGAAAACACTGCATGAAGGAAACTCTGACCATATGCCACCGAATCATGTGAAAGACGACAGTTGTAGTGAACTACCCTAAACCACTACCACTGAAGGCACTCTTGCAGTGTGGTTGTTAACTCCTTTAATCTGAATACACAACCTCAGTTGATGTTTTAACTTCACCTGGAAGACACTCATTCTCACAGTAATGGCCTTAAATTATTAATTAATATTAATATGCTGTTTCTTACTGATGATCACCTGATCTTGGCAGCTCCTCTCAGGGATGAGGAAGATGAGATGCTTCAGCTAGCAATACAGCAGAGTTTATTGGAATACCAGCAGAACCCTGAACAGAGACTGACGTTACAGGCCTTAACGGACAGTCAACAGGAAAAAGAGGATGACCTTCAACGGTAAATGTTAGGCCTACACTGTCATAAAGTGTTATGTAATAATCAAATAACACTTTTAATTATTAAAACTGTCACCTCCTAGCATAAGCGTTCTAGCCTGAACTTATTTATTTATTTATTTAATCACTTTCACCATGCATATGACTAAGATAAAATACAGATTTGAACAAATTACAAGAATGCCAGAGACAATGGTGCAGGACACACAAAGCATGGCTCCAAATTAAGTGTGCCATTAAGAATAATACACATTCAAATACTAAAATGTAAACATTTAAAACGTTGTAAGAAGTATAAACATCCTATTTCCAAGTACTATAAGAACAGTTCACTCCCGCAGCCATTAAAAAGTGTCAGCAGCAGTTGCCAGCTAATAGAAGATTAAGAGACATGCTGCATTTGCAGCAGATTGACTTCCAGGTGTTAAAGTTAGTGACGTCGTAGTGTGTACAAAAAGCAGCAGAATAGCATTGGAGTAGTGAGAATTAAACTGGTTAAGAGAGGTAAGAGTACGAATGGATTCAGGTAGAGTTTTCCAGATTTTAGTAATACAGCTAAAGTAACTAAATTGAAAGAGCTTTGTGTGGCACTTAGGAATTAGTAAGTCTCGATGAGAGCTGTGGCGAGTGGGAAGAGTGCCTTTATATGTAGGCTTGACATAATCATCTACGGGTAAGGAGTAGTAGCCACTGCAACACTTGAGATAAAAAATTAGGTCTTCCACTTCATCCTAGTTGTTAAAGGCAGCATATTGAGGTAAGAAAGACGCTCGTGATAGTCAGATACGAAATATACTCCTGCCAGTGCATGTTCAAGATGCATTTTGTTGCCCTGCATCGAAGACTCTCTATTTTTGTTATACTACCTATCGTTCTGCGAGCCAATACGTCACTAACATAGCCATTACATGATCCTACAAATAGGATCATGGTAATTCCCAATGGTCTGTAGTGAGTGATGTAACACTATTGAGCTGCAAAAATGGAAACATGCTATTTGCTTTTGCTCTAAGACAGTGTTAATGTGAGTGTCCCATGTGAGGTCTGGTGAGAAAGTCACTCCAAGGTCTTTTACACTGTACTTCAGTGACATATTTAAGTGAGTTGTTCAATTTGTAATTGTAGCGAAATGGGTGGCACTTACATGAGACGATTAGTACCTCACATTTATAGGTGTAAAACTTTAGGTGCCAAACATTGCTCCAGCAATGCAGACTGTCAAGGTCCTCTTCGGAGTGACTCACAGTCCTGTAGACTTTCAATGATGCTCATCCGCCAAGATCACATACGATTCTGAATCACCAACGGGAGATCATTCACATAAGCTAAAAACAGCAGAGGACCGAGGATGCTGCGCTGAGGAACTCCTGATGGAACTGGAGAATGGCTTGATGTGAAACCGAGGACCAAGCACTGCTGAACGCATCCACCTAGCTAAGTCTCGAATCACTGCAGAAGTTTGCCACTGACTCCATACCGGGAGAGTTTAAGAAGCAGCCTTTGGTCAGAGACACTGTCAAAGATCCAATAGACAATGTCCAACTGCAAGACTGGCCAATTTCGTGATAAAATACCAACAGCTGTGTGACCATTGAGTGACCCTGAAGAAACCCATGTTGTGCATTATGAAACAAAGGACAAAGGAATTCCTTGAAGTGCTTGAATATGCATCGTTCTAATACTTTGGATATAATGCACAAAAAGAGAGATGGGTTGCACAGCTGTGCAGAGAGATGGCTACACATTACATTGTTTTGTGTAAAATGATAGCGCCAAGCAGAGTGAATTAAATATATGGGTTATTATTCAGTGTGGTTGTTATTATTTCTGTCATTGTCACTTGAATATTTCTGAACTCTCAGTTATGACAGTAGTAATGCATAGCCAAAAGTCTGTTATATCAGTGGTTATGCATGAAACCTAGAAAATGATAATACATGTATTTTAAATGCTATTCTCAGTAGTTTTTATTTTGTTTGACGTGTATCCTGATATGATGCACATGATGCTCACAGTTTATGTATAGAAGATTTGTAAGGTCAAAAATGGTAAATAATCAGACATTTCCTAGATGGGTCCCAGCTGCTTCCTGTGAAATGTGACATTAAGGGAAACTGTTCTCTACAGTACTACATGCAGACACCAGTACACTGATAATGATGCAATCAAATAAAACGAAAAAGCCATCATCATACACCATACATCATTGCACTCGTGTAAAAAAAATGCTAAGTTATTAATATTTTTTATTTGAAATTTTTAAATCTAGCTAAAAAAAAATTTAAAAAATGTTGTATTTCTGAGGCCTGAGCCCAGTGATCAGTTGTCATTTCACTTCTTTTGTTGACAGGGCCATAAGGGAGAGCATGAGAGAAAGTGGTATTGAAGGAAATGATCAACCAGCACAAAATCTGTCTGAAAACAGACAAGATGGTGATAGAGCTGTCAGTTATGATGAAGACTTACAGTTGGCCATGGCATTGTCAGAACAACAGCTGCAAGAAGATGAGCGACTAAGAAAACAAGAGGAAGAGGAACTTGAGAAAATCATCCAGCTGTCTCTTCTAGATAAGTAAACTAAGCATCCACACTGGAGATTCTCTTTACTGTATTGATAGGTATTTTTAAAACTCTTTTTGAGAGAATTTTGATTTAAATCCTGCTTTTATATCTTTTACTTCTTATTTGAATTGTTGAAAGGTTGGGGAAGGTGTAAGTACTTCCCTCCAGTCAACTTGTTGGAAGGGTAAATTTGTTATCTTTATGGATATTTTTTTTATTTGCCCTCTGGATAAACTGTCATAATCAACAAGTTTCCACTAATTGTACATTTTATGGTGTCATTTTGAACAACAATATTATGATTTGAGGTAGGGAGGAGAGATTGTAAACACAGTCATATTTTTGTTTGTTTAATTAGATATATTTATTTGGGTCAACATTGGTTGAGTAAACCTTTACATGGAAGGTCCAGAAACACATGCAGCTGACTACATGTAGGAAAAACATTGTCAAAATACATGACAGTTTAAACCAGTCATGAATTGAATCAATTTAACAAGATATATTATTATTAAAATTTGCTGTTCTTTAAAAATTCTCAATTCAGTTAAACCAGCAGTCAAGGAGTAGCATGCCTGTTTAGTAACTTACAGTAACACTATACTATAAATTTTTGCTGCAAAACTTGTAGACTTCCATGTAATTTATTATATAATCCTTGATTGTTGGTGTAAAGAAGTGTAATTAACTTTGACTCAAGCTCTAACAGAATATTTGAAGCTGCAGCTTTTATCTCCCTATGAGGTTCAAGTAATACTCAAAATCCATTTTACTTTCAACTTGCAAAAGCAAAATATTAAATATTACGGCCTTTTAAAAATAGTTAAATTTCAGTGTACATTATGCTTTTTGTATTAAGTTATTGGTATCTTGAGCTGTCATTAGAGATGCGGTAAATGCTCTATAAATTCAGATATTGTAGAAGCATTTCACTTCACGTTAATATTAATTTATTGTGGTCGTCTGAAGTAAGATCATAATAAAAATGGTGCAACGCTAGACCAAAACTAATAGTTTCCAGTTGATTTGTTTTGGGTTTTGCTTGTGATAAATGTTAAAGTTATGAGTTGACTGACATGGAGTGAAGAATTTACAAGCGTGCGAGTACTGTACTGACAAGAAAACTTCAGCGTTACCAAGTATGTACCAAGGTTAAGTTGGTGCAAGAAATTGGCAAAAACTATAAAACTCTTTAAAACTTATGACTGATTTTCATCCAACTTCAACCACCTCAACAACCCAAGATGCAACCACATGGTTGTGAGGGTAGGAAGGCACTGTTTTGTTGTTGTTGTTGTTTTTAATTTTAAATTCTTGATCAAAACTTCCACTGAAGTTAATTATCTGATAGCAAACCCTGCTCAGCTTGAACTAGATGTACCAGTACTTTTAAAAATTTCCTTGTAGTAGTGTTATTGCCAACGAGCCATCCGAGCGAAGACGCTCAGATGGCGAGGCGGCAGTAGAATAGAGCCGCGCAAGACTGGGCAATAGGCAGAAAAATTCTCGATTGAGCTGAAAAAAGTGTATTAACCCAATGTAATGTAGATTCCCCTGAGACCAAGTGGTCAGTTGTGAACCAATCAAAAGGCAGTACCTGGTGCACAGGCTCAAGTTGAATAACAAACAAAATTTCACACACTTCCCGCCGTCGCGACTTCCTGTGTTTCTTTACCTAAATTTTTTCGTTAAACCCGGCTACCGGGTTTAAGTTTCAATCCGATAACAAAAAGACTCGGGAAATTTGAAAGGAGGTGTAAATGATTAAACTGTGCAAATATTTATCAACAATGTGAAACCGAACCGACAGTAGATTTGTAGCTGGACTTAATAATATTCCCGATCGCTTCCTCTGCAAAGCTGATTTTTATTCTTTCAAGACACTTCACACTTTTACATGGCAGGTTTGTAAAGCCACCAAACTGAATCTGAGAACTTTTCAAGAAAATAATCCTTGCAACAGGAAGCTAAGGGACCAAGAAACGTTCAAATGGGAAAAAAAGGAATTTTATTCCTAAGCAAAATAAGCATGATTTGCTCGTTGGCACTCTATCGATAGGTATACCTAGTTAATTACACAACTAAAGAAAACATGCACTGTCACAAGTTCCATACCAGGATGACTACTTGATTTCACATCAAGTTAACCTGTTAACATGGTTTTGAACTCCTCAGCCCCTCTCAAACATGCCCATCTTGGATTAACAAAAGGGGGAAATAGCCTTGAGTGACCATGACAACAAAATTCAACTCCTTTTCAAGTTTATTCTCATACAGGTACATGTATATTCTAATAATGAAAAGGTACATAAATTTTTATTAATAACAATTAACAATCTTCACATCGCCTATCTCACGTAAATATTAGACCTATTGTCAGTAAAGGTTACAAATGTTGTACTTCCATTCTTTCTGTAAACTATCATGTAATAATAATTAAAATTAAGGTGATAAACATCTGCTAGAATTATTTTAAATAGCCTAAAACTATATATGTTTATGTCTGATTTCCTCAAGATGGTTTACTAGCGTTTATTTCGTAAAACAAATGCTATTACTAAATCATTAGTGAAAAGCAAAAAAGCTCTCACTGATACTAAATAATTTGTGAAATTTGTTCTATGGATGTACTCTAGACAGAGCAAAAGCACTGTGCCCCCGTAGGTTTTCCAATGTCATGTTAAAATGTCCCAAATGAACAACATTAAATCCATTTGAATTTTGCCAACGATATACTTAAACAACAGAGGGAATAATGCAGAACTCTAAGCTCATATTCTAATAAGTTGTAAAGTCTTTTCAGGTTGGACAACTACTGCAATAGTGATATAATTATTTAAAGCACTCCTAACAGACTAGAGCGGTTTTCATTTGAGTGTCGAAAAGTAATTGGTTTTGCACTTTCTACACGATGCGATTGGCTTAAAAGATTCGCGCCACCTTTTCATCCAATCAGAAGTAAAACCAAAGCCAATTGTGACGCGCTCGCATGCATTTTCCCGCGCTTTGCGTCAGCCACATGTAATTACTTCGAGTTTTGATTGGTTCAATGTATTGTCTGTGTCCTATGTGATTGGCCAGAGTAATTACTTTGGTTTTGGTTTTACGACACTCAAAGGAAACCACTCTATGAGACCTAGACCTAAACAAGCCGATAAGGCCAGTGTTCGTCTGTAGATAAATTATTCAATAACAGTTATCAAATTAATGATCCTTTAACTCACAAAAGTCTACAATGAAAGTTAAGGAAGAATACCAAATTTCTGTTTGAAAAATACTTCAAAGTAGTACCACCATAAGACAGAACTAAAGTGTTTCATTCACTGAATAGCATAAAATCTTGATCACAAGATGTTATTATTTAACCTCAAAAATGTTTTTTGGGTTTTGACATGAACAATCCACTATCTTATATATTTCCATAATGTCCCTTGTTATGGGCCTGTGGCATGGGTGTTCATTTCACAAGGCTCTAAACACATTCTGGTGTTCATAATGTCAGTAAGAACAAAAAAAAATTTGCAACCATTCATGGCAAACATTTTTCAGTATGTTTTCAGTTCCCTTGTGGAGTTGATTTTCTGCAAAATTTCACCTATACTTTATTTTTCACACGTGCTGTTAAAATGTGTTAGCATTATTAGATACTAAGACTTAAAAAAAAGACTTTTTTGTCAATGTGTGTCACCTTCTACTGAAAAGTGAATCACGCTAATCTGTAATCTGCGTTCGCAATAGTGAACAACTTAAAATCCAAAAGGATCGTTGGTTATTGACAGAACTGTTTCTGTGAGATAAATAATGAACTTACGTAACGGGAAGGGAGAGGGAAGAAGATGGCAAACCTTGTGTGAAAGGCATGACAATAATTTTGTTTGAAATAACTTTTCGCCAAACTTCACTTTCTTTTAAACAGATCTTTTTGTAAAAGGCCAGAAAACATTGGTGTTAGTGAAGATCACCACTAAATACGCAAGAAATAGCCTTTTCACGTTCATCAAGCGCAAGTGATTTGCCGTCCTCTTCTTCCTACCGTCTTGTTGCATAAACTCACTAATATTATGTGTAGGAAGGTTGCATCTGTGAACATTGGATACTTAAAAGGATGGCTTTCAATAATATTATTAGCTTTAATTAGTTCTAAAAAATGACATCACTAAAGTGAGAGTGTGCATGTATTTGCACTTAAGGACTACCCAAGATCCCACAGTGTACAGTTCATGTTAGGCTATGTAAAATGTACTTATGTTACTAAGTAAAGCTGCACCTTGATGTAATAAATTAAACCCATCCCTCCAACTATACTACAATGATGTTATTATAGCTATGTTATAGCTTATAATAAGTTTTTACATCTTTTAATGTTACGTCTATGAACAATATAGCTCTACTTCAGACACTTAAATACCATTCAGTGTTACTCATCTAGAGTATTATACAAGTTCTCATTGAAACTAAAAAAGAATTATTACAAATTCAAGAAACTGTAAAATCAAATATATAATTAGCTATTATACAATCTCTATGATTAACAATATCATTGATTTTTGGTAATGGCTTATGTACATTGTGCATTGGTAGATTTGGTCACAAAACACTCTGCTCTCTCATTGTGCATATGTTGGATTTAGTGGTTGACGTGAAAGTATTTTTCAAAACTTGACAAAAGTCTTTGTTGAATCTAGGGAACAAAGAAAGTCAGTTATACAGCTTGCCATTCAGGCAAGCTGCAACCAGCATGTACCAGCCCAAGAGTAATTTTTATTACTAAGCCCCCCCAAAAAAATTTGATGGGCAGGATTGATTACTGTTTTTCTGTAATGTGAATTTCCTAAAAAAAATTCATTTGCCTGTTGGGCAAGTTGAGAATAGAATTCACTACCCCGATGAGAAAATCCACTAGTCCCAAGCTATCGGACACAACTTGCTTTGCACGCTGGTCTGATCTGAAACTCTTGTGTATGTACCAACTCTTGTTTGCACTCAACATATTTAAAACAGCTTTTTTCAACAATACAGTTGAAACAAGAAACTTTGAAAACAAATTCTTGAAAAAACTTGTACATTTTGTTTAAGTGAATTATTTTCAGATACATTTAAAAAAAATTTTTAGCAATGTCTTGCATGGTTTGCAACCCAAGGAAGGTTATTTTTTCCAACATTTATATCTGAGTTCAACTTACAGGACTTTCTAACAATTTAAAGGTGCAATTTTAATCTATGCATGCTAAAGTTTAATAATTTCTCTTTAAACTAAAACTGACTCCAGGCGGTAAGAATATTAATTCCACCAGATAGTTCATCAATTTATCCTGCTTCTTGGGCCTCTCTCAGACAAGTTTGGTGCCATCTTTTCTTTTTTTTAATTATACACGTTCCTCTGCTGGGCTTGTATGTCCATTCCTTGTTTCCTTTTCTGCACTGCACTTTCCATTACTTTGTACCTCACCTTAATTAATAAAAACCAAAATTAACCTATTCAGTATGTGCAGACTGTCAGTACTTATTTTATCGAAAGAACAGTCTTATGCTTTCACCCTTGGGTCTAATATTAATGTACACTGTCTGTCATAATGACTCATCTCACCTCTGTTGCCATCAACGTGATCCGAAAGGCAGCATTTTTCTCTGACTTTATATATCACACCCTGTCCTTTGGCGCACATGATCATGTCCAACACTAGCACACACAGGGCAAACAAGCCTAGGACTACTAAGCCAATCTGATAGGGGCGGACATCCACTAGAGAAGAAAAGAACAAAATTATAAATTACTAGCCATATAGTCATCTCTTTTACTAAAAAGGATTTTAAAAGTTTACTTCTATTTTTTGGTGTCTGTAATATACACTGCAGTATAAACAAAAGGGTTGCTCAGTACTGTAACCGCTATGATCAGCCCCAGAGGGGCATTTTTCCTCAGCCATTTTCAAGGGTTGGTTTATTATAGGTGCAACCCATGATAGCAGAAATTCATTTTTTTTTCCATAAGAGGTGTTACTGACAAGACAGCAATATTTTAGCGTTCTTTGTTAGCTGGTTATGGTTCTACATGTAAATTACTTGTTTTCTCAGTCAGTTGTCTTGCATCAAACCTTTGCATTATTTTGTGCTGATAAACACTAAATGTGTTTGTGTTCACTTACCGGTAATGTCATTAATGATAATTGAATGTGTGATTTAACAAGGCAGATCATGGCAATTATAGGTACAGGCATAGCTAATATGAGAGAGGAGGGTCTTTATAAATTCTGGCTGTTAAAAATGGGGTTTCATGGAGAGCAGAGGTTACTAATGTTATTTTTACTTTTAGTTATCTCAAACTACAACCTGTAGGCAAAACACTTCCAACATGCAAACTTAAGCACACAAACCTTTTTCAGTACCACCTCCTACTACTTGGGCAGTTGGTCCAGTTTTGATGCATCTACAGTTGTCTTCATCTGGCACTTCTCCCTTATCGAATTTACAATGATTTATTGCTTCGCAACTACATCCACAGTCCGTATGATTAACCATAGAGACGACTTTGTCTCCTTTGTTCTCAGAAGTAGTAGTGAGATCTGTTAAATCCAAGCTTATTTTTTGTGTTGAAGTTGCTACACATGACTTTTGACTGGGCTGTGAGTTGCCGCAGGTTCCTTCGCAACGATGCAGTTCTATATGGTGTGGTTTGAAACCCTTTTCTTTTACCGCAATTATTGTTGGTCTTAATTTGCAGGGCTGATCTTCCAGTTTTAATGATGACACACATACTGAAAAAAGAATATCCCCGAGTTAATATGAATCATTGTTTGAGAGACTCAGAGGGACAGAAAAATTAAGACCTTTAGAGAGGTCATGTTGTTTTTTGTAAACTCACACATTTGCTTCTACAGTATCATTTGCTTCTACAGTATTGTTTCATTTATAAGAACTGTGTAGTCAAGACCTGGATTTCAGGTTTTCAGGTTCCTGATTTCTAGGAAGCTTTGTAAATTGTATTGGATGGATTTGAAAAACCATTGTAATTTCTTAAGTCTTGTACAACTTTTCAAGTATTTTGAAGGGTTTCTGTAATGCCAAATTAGACAATACTGTAAACTTCCGTTTATAAGATTCATTTTTTGCGCATTTGATCATATTTACATGTATTTTGTGCAATATAAATATTAAATTATTAATCATTATTATTAAGCCCTGGGCTTATACAACTTCATAAGGGGTTTTACAAGGGCTTATAACCAGGGGGTCGTTATAACCAGACCTAAAAAAAGTGTTTCAATACAAGCTACATAACAGTGCTGATCGAAATACTTTTTGAATTTGATCACTTTTTTAAGCTTCAAAATGTTGTAAAAAGTCAAATTCATTTTAATACAAGCTAGAGGAGGGCTTAAATTCAGGGGGGCATTAAACCAGATGTATTTTTGTTTTACAGATGGATGAGCCTATAAATGGGGGTGCGAGGGGGGGGGGTTCACAGGATATTCCAACAGATATGAGATTTGGAAAACCTAGGCACAAGAAAATATTTTGAAAGTGTATTCTTTTTATGACAATATATAGAAAACTGGAATTCCCTACCGAACAATATTGTTGAGGTAGTGAAGCTTTTGTTACAAGTATTTAAACAATAGTCAGTGATCCCATAATGCAGTGACTCTGTACATATTACATCGTATCTAACATTATACAGCTGTATCTTTAGGGTGTGGGTCAGCCTTGTATGAAGATTCAGTTCTTCTCTGTTGGCCTTTTTTTGTTCATCCATGCTTTTTTTTACCACCTTTTTTATGCTTACAAAGTTGTTATGAATTATGAATGAATCATTCTGCTCCGACCTTTTAACCAGTAGAACTATTCATCTTTTGTCCATAACTATGCTAATTTTTGTCAATAATTTTATGCTTCACAATGGGGTTCCTGTGGCACATTGACAACCTCCTTTCCGAGAGAAAAGACAGGGTCGGCCAGGGTTTTTGGGTATACGGTATACAGGGGCTTTTCAAATCGGGTATACGGTATATTGCAGCTTAAATACGGGTATTCGGTATATCACTTTCTTTGAATTTCAGGTATAAAGTATACCTGGGTATAATTTTGGGTATATTTGGATGAATTTTGGGTATTTTGGCGAATATTTTTCGGGTATACTGGTATAACACTCCCCCCGCCCGACCCGGCCACCCTGAAAAGAGCTTTGTTGTGAAATTTTTCCTCTTTTTTCAAACTATTCCAGTACCTCTCGTTTTTTTAAGTTCAAGCTGTTGATTTCATTAACATTTTGCTCAAAGAACAGGTTTATCTCTGTACAGTTGACTTCCTCCCAGCGTTCTATAATGTGGTCCATAAAGAATACTATGACTACCGTAGTACATTATCTAATAGAGTTAATCAATGCATTCAAAATTTGTTTTGAAATAATCTTTCCTCTTCTTAGGGAAACTTAATTAGGTCTTAACTTGGATGGAATCCTTCTAAAAATATAACTTGTCAATTACCTTTTAAGTGATTAGAAGTCGAGCTAATTCTTGTAGCTACGGAAACGTTCGTGACTATTAAATTTTTTAATACAAATACTCAAGATATCTTGTATACTAGCTGCAGCATACTACTCAAGCATGCGGAAAACGTGGTATTTTCAATTCTCATAAAATATTTATAACGCTACGCCCACAAAGTAATTTTTGAGAGGGAATGAACAAACAAAGTTTTTAGACTTAAAATTGATATCGTCAAAGTGAAACTGTTTTCTTTGATCAGACAGTTAATGTAGCCTTTCAACGCGTCAAAACATCGAAATTTACGGGGGTATTTTAAAATATTTACGGACGCAAGAATTCTTTTCACGTTGAGTTGTAAATCAACAGAGGTTATAATCTGTCGGTCCGAAGGAACTAATGAAACGGTAACAAACATTAACTAAAGGTTAAGTCGCCAAGTCGTAAATTTGTTTGGCAAAAGATGGTGGCAAACTCCACGCATTTTTTCCCATGTTTGTACCTAAATGAATTATCATTTCGTAAGCAGAATATCAGAAAAGTTGCGAAAACCAGCCCACATAGCGACACCGTTTGCTTAGCTGACCTAAACAATCTAGAGCACGAGGTAATTTTGTTCATTTATGTGGAACAATTGAATTTCGCGACAACTTTCACGCCAAAGCTTTTAAACTGAAATCAATATGTATACCAATCGCTTAATTTAATACGAGTACACGTCCCCAGAGTTTAAAACCATCAAAACTTGATTCAAACCTACTCCGTATAGAGTGCTTCGGTAGGAGAAGAGCTTAATAAAGACGAATGACTTCAAATTGTCGGACTTTACATGTAAACGTTGAACATGATTATGCAAATCGGTTTGGTCGAACCAAGAGTTAATTCTTATGGTGAGCGGGTTTCTCACGATCAAGCGATTTAAAGCATCGCCATCTTGATCTCGACCTCTGGCGTTTGGCTAGTTGATTTCTGCTAGGCCGGTGTTTCATAGAAATCAAAGCAGAAAAAATCTCTCCACCCACCAAAACGATTGTTTCTAAAAAAATTGCCGTCTGCAGCCATTAAGAAATCACTTACTTTGTTGAAAAACAAGAGAGGCCATGATCACTGCAATTAGCACGGGTATCCTTGACATCGTTCTACAAATGCTGCACATGCCAGACTCCATGTTTCTTCTGTTTTTACGTATTACCGGGTAGATTTGGTTTCTTGACTCCTCCAAGATGCTGCAACAAGAATCGGAGACAACAAATGAATGAACTGCAACGCGATCAAGGAACTCATAGTATGTGTCATTTACGTTGATTCCCTCCCTCCGGCCTAACAACCAATCAACGAAAAGCTAGATCAAGCAAACTTCCGCTTTATGGCATCACCCAGCCGCGACAAATTGAAACGCCGGAAATGGTGAGTTACTTTCGTATTTTCTAAATTTATTTGTTAATGTTTCAGTTATTCCCCTCAACTCTGGCCCTAACAGTTAGCTTTCCGTTCTAATGATTATGAGTGGCTTAAAATCCAACACCTTTCTCTGTTGCAAATTTTAAAATGTTTTGGTTAAATCCCACGACCTTTGTTTGCCGCACCTGTGACCTCCCACAACAAAATTTTATCAGATTTATTGATCCATGTACGTGAAAACCCAGCCCATTCATTTTATTTTCCTGTATTGATTTACTCGTATTGCTTACACCGGGGCCAGGAAGTTTTTTAACAAATTAAGAGGTTATCGATCTAGTTTACGGTGGTCTATTTTCCCCAAATAAAGCTACTTATCTTGGTCTTAGTTCATCGTCTTACTTCCTTTTGTAAATGAGTAAAGTGGCCATATCTCCATTTTGAATACGTCGCTAAGTTTTTTACATCCTATTTGCAGTGTACTAAATTGCAGCAGTGTAAACGAAGACAACACGCGGAGTTCACAAAACCAAGCCCCGTTTTGATCAGTAACCTTAACTTATTAGCGGTATTTGTGCTGCGTTTGCCATTCCTGTCATTCATTTTTAATTTTTTTTTTATCTTTCTCGACTGGAAGTTTGCAAAAAATTAACGTTTAATCTAAAAAAAAGGAGAGAGCTCCGATACACAAGACCGAACGCTGCGAAAATCTATTGTGAAAATTTTATGGAAGGCTGGCCGTAATAAGTGCCTTGCTCTATTTATAATGAAGTGTGTGTTGGCTCGCGTGACTGACTGGTATTAGTATTACAAGTGTTTTTCGAGCAAAAATAATCTATACTTTTCTTTAGCGAACAAATAGGACTCGGCGGAAAAGCATGACACCTGGAGATATAAGATAACTAATTCCGTCGACTTCCTGTCTTATAATCATTAATGGTGTCTCAGTCTGCATCCTTGCGTTGTTCAGCTGTGGTGAAAAGCACGTGTCTACTGGAAAACTACGAACAAACCTTCCTTCTTCCTTGTTTTCTCGGAAAACTACTGAAGCTTTTCTTTTTACTTCCTAATCCCTTTCAATTTTATATTCATTTTACTGTCCTCCGCTATTGTAGAATTCCTTCATTAAATTTTTTTAACGAAGTTTATTTAAGAGATATTGGTTTTGTGACAGAGGAAACAATCGAGAAACAGTAACTTGTGATTGCTTTCCCTCAGTATTTTAGCACTTCAGGACAAATAACAATTGTGTCCTGTTGCGAACGCAGTTTCCGCTGAAATTGTCCAACCTTTTTTCTTTCTTTTGAAGATCTCAATTTTTAAACAAAAATATGTTTTTCATAAGACTGAAAATTAACAACCCCCGGTGATGTGTGGTGTAATTACGTGGAAAGCAATTTGTCACCCTGCACGAAGCGTTACGTGACGTCATAGCATGCCAAGTCGTCAATTCGGAGACCGGAATAATGAGGGAATATTTCATCATATTTTGTCCATCGCGCTACAAACACGTGCTTTTTAAATTGCGATCAGTTCAATATTATAGAAGGTGGCATTTTATCATGACAGTTTGACGCAAAAAAATGTACTTAGATTTAAACCACGAGGCACTTGTTCAACGAGTGGGCGATTAGGTGATAAATAATTGCAAATTCTATATATATTTTACATAAACAAAAAAACTAACTATTGAATAGTACAGACATGCATGGTCAACCATTCAAATCAAAGAGCAGTTTTCATGGCTATAAAAGGCAATGGGTAAACAAATTAAGTTTTTATGATGCGTCAGTTTTAGAATGTTTTTCTAAACGTAAGTGAACTCTAAGGTTACCATTTTTATTCACCTCAGAATGCCAAATTATTTTTCAAAACGCTGCTAATTTGCTATTTCCGAATCAATCATTTTTGAAAAGTTATTAAGCTTTTCTAACAAGGATCATAATCTTCGAAAATTGGACTTGAAAACCAGATGAAATTAACACCGACAGTCAAAAATATCGCTTTAACATATCGTGTTAAAAGAAGGTATCTGTATTGTACCCACTTTTTGCTTTTATCGGCAGCAAAGATTACTCTTTTTTACCTTGTGAAAAGAATTTCTTCTTATATCCTGATCAACGCGGTTGTGTTTTCCTAACAGCTTTCCTTGTGGTAAACAAAGCTCTATCGACTTTCACTGGTATATTATAAACGAGAGTTTTCGTTCTAATAATAAGTTATCGATATCTTTCACGCAAGTTTTATGTCATTCGGTCGGGAGATGGAATTCTATTTATGTCCGTTGTTCCGTTACGCCTAAATACTTTAGGCTTAAATTAGAACGCATGTTGACAAAGTTAGGAGTGGTATTAACAAACCTTTTTGGTCTCGGAACTCTAGAAAAGACGACAGTAAAACAAAAATGTAATCTGTTACATTCCAAAATCTGGTACACTAACGCGTTACTTCTTAGTAATCAATACTCAACATTTATTATTCAAATATCGATTAAAATGACTCTTTACCTTAATCATCATTCAATGCTGTCAGTTTAACATGATTAAAATTACACCAAAAATTCAGTTCTCATTTTGATCAGTGTCTTTTTGACAAATAAATTTTCATTAGAGTCTACAGTGCCTGTTTCGCTTTAGTGTAATCCCTAGTGATTTTGCGATAACTGTACGGCTAATGAGCTAATCCCGGCTATCTTTTTATGTTCAAGATACCGTGGAAGCAAGACAAAAAAGATTGCCGACAATTTTTAGCTACAATTGTTCAGCCATTGAATTCCTTCTGGTTTTTTCTTTATCCATTTTTGGGGAAATTTCTGTCTTAGATTTGCTTTGTTTTACTGTGTACCTTAGCTTGATTTTTTTTTCTGTGTACATTAGAGACGGTAAAAGAATAACAATCCAGAAACCTCATGCGCAAATCAAAACCACCCACACATTTAAACCGCGTGGGCTTATTTTCGTGTCGAACAAACTCAAATTAGATCCAGAGGTGTTCATCTAGCTTCCGTCTCCCCGGAACAACACGCAGCAACAGACGTCAGCAAAAATGTCTCCGATTCCGAGTCGACGAAAAATTCCGAAACGACGTCGAGCTTTTCATAAATGGTGTAAAGTCTAGGTGATGCATCTTGGGAAGATTCCAACAATTTCCGAACGAGTCGACGACTCTTGGTTCAACAAATAAGGTAATTGTCGGAATTCAACAAGGTTAATTGTTTGGAAACTAGAGGTATTTCTCTACATTTCCGTTAAGGAAACGCTTGAACAAAAATAATTTATGTGTGCCTGGAATGATTGTATAACTTCGCGTATTATTGATCTTATAAACACACACCCCACAAACACACATTCCCTGAAAAATGCTCTTTTTCCGCATGATTTGCTATAAACGGCACTCCCTAATAAGGTTAAAGCCGCAAAGTAATAATTAAAACCTAACGCTCAATGATCCAAGGGGAAAACGGGAAACATTTTTCGGGGGAGGAATCAAGGTCATTCCAATCTATATGTATAGTGTATTGGTGCATTTTTAGCATGATCCTTGAGCATATTGTACACCTGATGAAAAATAGAGCTCTTAAACTACAAAAGCACAATGATAAACATTCCTATGCTCAGGACCACAGGTTTGCTGGACTGATTACATTATTTTGTATAAGAAAAGAGCAAGAGAGTGATGAAGCAGTTTGCTCAGCAGAGAAGAAAAAGAAACAAACAGTTCAGAGTCCATTATAGATGGCTTCGATCTTCATTCTTTTACGTGCGTCTCAAAGAAAGACTTCTTGCGAGTCAGTTAATCCCTTGTCATACTCGTTGGCTTTCAAAAACTCCACAAACTGGCCAACAAATTTGATCTCATGAATTAAGTCATTTTTCTTCAATATCCCTCACAAAATCTTCACGGCAATCATCTATTTTTTGGCAATAACGAAGTATATTTTGCATGACTACTTAGTTGTTAAGAAGCGTTTGCCAAAAACGGAACCGGAATAACATGCATTGAGGATTTTTGCATTACGTTTTTGTATTAGTCTTTGAGTCAAGAACCCAGTGTAGAAATACCCTTGGATGAAGATGCCATACACATTTCCATGCGAATCTCCGAAGCCAAGCCAATACTAAATTTTGGATGATGGTAGCTGGATATTTGATAGGCAGCAAATTGTTCTGCTCTCTACGTGTACTAAAATCCAGGTGTGGAGTACGCGCGGAGGCAGTGTTCGGCAGCGCTGGGCCGAACCGAGTTCATATCACGCACTAAACGTGCTCTCCCGGCCGCCCACGCTCGCATTAGTGTCGTAAAGTGGCCCTCTGGTCTGCTCTCTGCATGTCTGTTGAGCTTTTGTAAATTATGTCATGTTTACATTTTCAACTTAAATCATTTGTTTTTGTCATGTTTGATCCGACCCACATGTCTTCCTGCTATATAATATTGCCTAGGGTATTTAAAATGGTCATTTATTTCGTTGTTTATTTATTTTTATGGCATATCCAAGCAGGATTTTGAACGGTTCTAGGCAGAAAAGTCGTATAAGGGCCTCTTTATATGAGCCCGGTTGACCGGGCTGGCTCGGTTACCGGGATGAATTTTGCCTTGAGTTCATATGAGAAATTTCAGCCCGGTTTCCGAGATGAGAAAAGGTGAAAGATCCTGGGTATGAGTTCTGGCGCCAAAATTTTGGAAACAAAGCAAACATGGCGAAACACAAAAATTTTAACTTTCAGGCCTATCTTAGCATAGGTAACTCTTAAAGCTGTATCACTGCAGTTAAATGGGATGCTTATGATGTGGAAAATACAGCAGGCAATGCAAGACGATGCCATCCGGGCCGCCAGAATTCATCCCGCCGTTCATCCCGGTTAACGGGATGAAGTGTTCATATGGCAAATTTTCCAGCCCGCTTACCGAGATCTCGGTTGGAAAAACCGAGATCTCGGGAACTGAGCCAGCCCGCCCTCTCATATGAACACATCGAAAATTTAACAAAGGATTTAGAGGTGAGGCGAGATCTCGGAAACCGGGCCAGCCCGGTCAACCGGGCTCATATGAAGAGGCCCTAGGTGTTCGTATATAGCAGTTTGTGTCAGCCGTAAAGTAATAAATACGAATTCTGGGAGGTGACGCTTCATCAGACAGAAATATTCTACTGTATCCGCAGTACATAGTATCAAAAAACGACCCGAAAAGTTTATTTTTAGCTACTTCAACATAACAAGGCAAAAAAGAGTTGACATTTATACATCATGATTATCTTCATTTAAAATCTGTTAAAATCTCGTTTAAGTTATCGTTCGCTACCTGTATGTGTCAGCTTGGATTATGCCGGATGATTCCGGCGTTGACCGTAAAATCCCCCGCAAGAGGAAATCCTCGGCTAGACAATGGTGAAGTCGTAATTGTTTTCTAATCTTATCTATAATGGCCAGCGACTGTGTTTTCCATTTCTCGTTCACTCCAAAAAATACCCAAAATCATTCCTCCAAGAATAGTTTTGTCAGTTTTCAAAGAAACAATCTCCACCTTGAAAAAGGTCCGCTATAAGGTACCCCTGAATTTTGTCAAAGGACTTTCCAGTTTAGAGTGGTTTTCGTTTGAGTGTCGTAAAACCAAAACCACAGTAATTACTCTGGCCAATCACATAGGACACAGACAAGACATTGAACCAATCAAAACTCGAAGTAATTACATGTGGCTGACGCAAAGCGCGGGAAAATGCATGCGAGCGCGTCACAATTGGCTTTGGTTTCACTTCTGATTGGATGAAAAGGTGGCGCGAATCTTTTAAGCCAATCGCATCGTGTAGAAAGTGCAAAACCAATTACTTTTCGACACTCAAATGAAAACCGCTCTATACGGGCCAGTCCGGTCAGCAGACGCAAAAGCCTGAACTCACTCTTAGCTCGGCTCTCAAGATGCCTTTATTTTAATGTGAAGAATGCATACTAGGTGATAATTTCACCTTTTATGGCCTCGTTCAACTGTTTTAACCTCGGCGAACTGAATTAAATTTGGTGTCTGAAACAACAGGTGTGCTTTTTGAACTTTGGGTCGGCCAATGTACTTAATAAATTTCAGCGTCTTATCCAGGCCTATTACTTAAAATGTATCTCTATAATCTGCCAATTCAGTAGGGGGCAGCGGGATTTGAAGCGAAGTGCTTGGCAGCGCTAGCGAAGTAATTTCAGAAATTGTCTTTTAGATACAAAGGGAGCTCAGACAATCACGAACGACCACGTGCACTGTAGTTAAAAACGTCACCAAAAAGTGAATTACCCTTCTTTCAAACTTATCGGGTTTTATATTTAGCCTCGCTCAATTTGCCAAATTCACACGATTTTTCCTAGAGTTCAATTCTTATGGACTGTATCCAAGTTACAAAGAAAGGAAAAAAAATTGTCGTCGTGTGTGTCCCACGGGGTGTGTCTACGTTCTCCATAAAAGGTGTCTTTCTGCGGTCGTCCAAGAAATGTACCAGTGATGCACGGCGTGCAGAACCGTTGTTTTGCTTATAAAATCAAATGTTTTTTGACGGTCTCCTCGCCGTCGTCGTGGTTACGTAAGCTTTCTAAGTACAAGTTATGCATTGTCTTAATTTTTGTCTCTTGCTATAGCTTGTTGTCTGGCTGTGGTCTTTTTATCATCATGGTGTCTCCAAAATACTCGCTATTAAAGTCGGTCCTATTTTCTCATGGAGAATCTGAGCTCGTATCAGAGTTCAGTACTGTGAGCCTTTAATTGCCAAGTTCTACGCCTTTTTTGAATCTCATTCCCAGGTCTCCCATGGTCGCATTTTACGGGTAGATCAGAGGATCGAGGACAGCGAAATGACGTCTGGGTACAAGACAACTTTGTATTTCATTTTCAATAGCCTGCACACGCTGACGTCTCTTATGTTTCTGTTTCCGCATACAACAAAGGAAAAAGGAGACGTCTACATTCGGGCTAATTTTTAGAAATCATTGTTCTTTAATTCCATCGTAAGTAGAAGAACTGATAACTATGGTTAAGCAGGATTAATTAACTAAGATATAGTCACTTCTCCCCCAAGCGACCACCCAGGTGGTGGTCGCTCACGAGAATCGACAAACTCGGGCAGTTTGTTCCAAGAAGAGGTCCTGCTACATCTAATTTTTGGAACACTTGATTTTACTGCATGCAATTTCTAAGTTATGCATAAGTATATTTCCCTGTTTTCACCCAAAGTTCTGAGCTCAATGCTCTGAGCGGCGTACAATACATACAGCGAACAGAGACCACATCATGTGTCAAGTGGTCGCATACAAGAGGTTAAAAAAAAAACGGAAATAATAAAACCATCAGGCCAATAAAGTGGTCGCGGTCGCTTATAACAGGTGGTCGCTTACTGGAGGTTCTGATTAAAAGGATTTTACTGGGAAAATTTTGGAGTCTTGGATAAAGGGCTCCTTATGGGAGGTGGTCGCTTACGAGTGGTGGTCGCACACAGAGATTCCACTGTATTACTATGAACTGATCGTTTTGTTTTGGTTTGTTTTTATGAAATAATAACCAAATTATGGTTCTGACTTAAGCAAAGGTTTTTTTTTTTATCGGCTCCTGCTTTACATAAACGTTTACCTCCAGATTACAGTGCAGTCGAACCTCTATATGTTAAACTATTCAGTGTCCACTCTGTATTAAGCAACCAGTCGCCAGAGGCCTGGAAAACTTGTTAATACCGCAAATCCTCTATTAAGCCCCCCACCTCTCAAATAAGCCCCCTACCTCTAATATGGTCCCCCTCATTCAGGGGAAGAAAGTTAATAAGCTTCCCCTCCCCTCCCCTAATTATTTTTCATTAATAAATGATAGACTGTATTAATCAAACACGACTGTAAAACTTCGTGTGAACTAATCTGCGGTGGTTTATTTACCAACTGGAAGTTCGGATTTGATTCTGATCCTCGGCTGAATGACCTAAAACTTTTCGTATTTGAGCTTTTCCACGTTGTATGATAGTTTTTTTTTTTTTTTTAGAACTGTTACCATCGTCGTTTCTAAATTAAATAAGCCCCCCGTCTCAGATAAGCCCCCCCCCCCCCACCCTCCCCCTCAAATGGGCTTGAAATAAATAAGCCTCCCGGGGGACTTAATAAAGGATTTAAGGTATATCACGCCAAGGAGAACCTCTAGGTATGAAACGGCCACCTTCGTGTCATCCCCGCCCAAAGAACTGATTTATTATGTGTTGTTTTATACCTCTTTCAAATGACGGGCTTGAAGTGTCTATTGTGCCTTTTTAGAATGTTGATGACGGTGAAATGCAAAAATTAAGTGAAAAATAGAAAGTTTCAGTATATTTGAAACAAAATTATTACAATTTGGAGTGAAAGGCAATTATTATGTTACTATAGATTGCGTCGGTTTTGTTTTTGGTGACCTTCTATTGGGCACTCAGTTTTAAATTTCCCTTAGCGAGTCACTTTAATCTATAAAGGTTTGAATGTAATTTGAGGATTTATCTTAAGCTTACCTTCTTCAAAACTCCTTCGATCAAATGATGTAAAGTAAAACGGGAGGGTAGGACCGAAACTCAGTGAACCGATGTTAAAAGATTTTAAAAAAATATGCTCGCAACTACAGCTTTATACTTTTACAACTTCCTACTATTTTAAGCCTTCCTTTCAGTGTTATGCGGAACTTCAAAGTTTCAGTTTCCTTTTTAGAATGTTGATGACGGTGAAATGCAAAAATTAAGTGAAAAACAGAAAGTTTCAGTATATTTGAAACAAAATTATTACAATTTGGAGTGAAAGGCAATTATTATGTTACTATAGATTGCGTCGGTTTTGTTTTCGGTGACCTTCTATTGGGCACTCAGTTTTAAATTTCCCTTAGCGAGTCAATTTAATCTATAAAGGTTTGAATGTAATTTGAGGATTTATCTTAAGCTTACCTTCTTCAAAACTCCTTCGATCAAATGATGTAAAGTAGAACGGGAGGGTAGGACCGAAACTCCGTGAACCGATGTTAAAAGATTTAAAAAAATATGCTCGCAACTACAGCTTTATACTTTTACAACTTCCTGCTATTTTAAGCCTTCCTTTCAGTGTTATGCGGAACTTCAAAGTTTCAGTGCCTCGCTTGAACTTGTATTGCCAGCCAAATATGTAAGATCTGATCCTTTCTTGTTAACAACCTTATTTGGCATTGTTTGGGTGGGTTGTGGTGGGAAAAGAAGGTGGCCACCGCATCTTAACCTCAAAATAGCCAAGAGAATTGTACGAATCCAGCTCTTTGATGTCCACAATACTTCGAATATTTTCATTAGTAAACTCGGCACAAGTCCATGATTCAAGAAACGTGCTGTAGATGTAATCCGTACTGTTCTTTCTTTTTTTTCTTCCTTTTTTTCATTTTTAAGTTTTTGTTGCTGTTGTTGTTGGTTTTGTTTCCATTGTTACCTGCCTTTACATGGTCGTTAACAGTTGACGATACGTTAATCACTGTTTACTTTACGTCACCCCATATAGTATTTACGTATTTCCTACCAATTACCTGCTAATTACGGTAGCTCTTTTCCACAGAGAGCTAAATTCATCATAATGTAGAGTAAAAAAAGTTCATCTTCTCCATATTTATCCAAATAACTATCTATATAACTTTAGTTGCTTACGATAAACATCCCAGGAATGTGACGAATGCATCGTGTTTATAATAACAAATACCCCCGGTAATAATAATAAAACAAAACTGAATGCTGGGCAGGCACTACGGCAAAGGGCTGATTTATTTTAGGCCAATATTGCGGCTAACAAAATTAGCCTTCCTTAGGGCCAGAGCTAAACCGAGAGAAAATGTCCTTTAACGGCTCCAAAAATTAAGGTGTACAGTGACACAATCTATTCTGATGGATTTTTGTGCCAAGTAAGGAAGTGAAAGATCAAGATAGAGAAATGCAAAAGTATTCAGTAATTTTCTGGCCCAGTTGTATTCCCGTTAAGAGACTTTTCCCCTCAATAATTATAAATTGAACCTCTTCCAGTTCAGCAAGGAAATGGGATGTGATTTTGTTTCAGCCCAATTACCAAATACCCTGGTTTCTTGTACGCCATTTCAGTACGTCAAGGCCAGGAGCCAAGAAACCTTTGTTTGTAGGTAAGAAATTTCGGAATTTGGTGAAAAAAAGGTATTGATATAAAGACGAAGCCACATTCAAGACACAAGATAGCTTATTAAAGTGCAAAAAATGTTTTAGCAGGAATGATCGACACCGTTATAAGTTGTGAGGAAATTATATTTTTGCTTTTGGATCAGACAAATAGGGTTTATCTATTATATTTTGGACGTTATGGAATTAATAAAATATTCTACGCAAAGGGGTACAGATACAGTCCATTCATCCACATTGCTTACTATTTTCTTTATTGTTTTAACGTATATAACAACTAAAGTTGTCCATAAATATTTCAACTTAGCATTTCCTGCGTTTTATGCGACGCACGTTTATGACTAAATAAACTGCTCCAGGCAGAAATAACTAAGTATCCTGTATATCAGGGGACCAAGCAAGCAATCCAAAGTGTGCAGCTGTCATTTCAGAGGTGGAAAGAAATCTGCAGGGCCGGAAATTTTCAAGTAAAATGCTGGTAAACTATTCCGCTCGCAAAAAACTCCTCCGAAAAAGAAAAAGAAACCCAAATCATTGGTTAATAAGTTACCGACTATTAAAGATACCATGGCCATCATTAATGCCAAATCTGCAGAATCTTCAGATACATGGAACGAAAGATCCTCAACTCCAACTGAGCAAATAATCTTAGGGGCAGAATTAAACGTAGCAAAGCAGGAGCTGAACTATCACCAGGACACCATGCAGTATGAGAAAAAACATTACTCTGTTTCAATCTTGAGTTCTGAAGTAATCAGAATGGAAACTGGTTTACCAACAAAGGAGATTTTCACAATTGTAGTAACTACCTTGTTACCAGTTAAAAACAAATAGAAATAAATGATGTGTATTCGCGCCCTTCAATGACGTCAAGAAACTGAAGTGAATCTATATTAAATAGCTACAATATTTCAGACACTGATATTGTTCTTTGGTTTGTATCAAATCTATCGAGTTGTCTTTGTCGCAAACGATATTACTGACTTTTCTATATCTAGCTTCCGGATCATGCCCTCTATATTTATCTCGGTCTGTGTCTCTCGCGGGAAGAAGGGCGTTCTTTTCCCGCTTTCTTGAAAAGAAAAAAAGGGAGTGGGGGGGCCTTACATGGAAGAGGGATATTTCGCGAGACACAAAGAAGGACCACATGTAGCCAAAGCTCGAAATATACGAAGTATGGTCCATGGGCCGATTTATGGCCGTTTTATGGGTTGTACTGTAAAAGGTTAACCCGGAGAGAAAACCGTTTACAGCACAACCTATAAAACGGCCATATGTAAATCTGCTCATGGACCACACAGGTGAGACGTAACACATTTTATGTAAGGTAAGCTGTTTTTTTTATTGAAATCCTTTCATTTTTGTAGGTTGGAGAAACAATAGGTTTTTTTCCCATACAAATCCTTACCTTTACGTCACTCTCTTTAGTGTTTACGTATTTCCTACTAATTACATGCTATGCAGCCCTTTTCCAAAGATCTAAATGATTATCATATAGGGCAAAAGATGTTTTCTATATCCATAATTATCCATATAACTCAGTATCTTGTGGATTGCTTACCATAAACATCCGGAATATGATGAATGCGTAGGAATCGTGGTTTCAGGGTCGTTGCATATATCAAAAATTAAATAAACGATACAAAAGGTACAGTGGATCTTCAAGAAACCCTTGAGGGACTCTCTAGACGTAGCAAAATCTTTACTGACGCTTATTTTTGACAAAGTATTAAAATAGCTGGAAGATCAAGTAATTTAAGATGAAATTGAGATACATTTTCCTTCCAAACCGCTGATTAGATCGATAGTCGTAGCCTCCTAAGTGGGCATTACGGTTGGTTTTTGGGAGAAATGATGTTGATTTGGGAAGGATCGGTAATAGAAAGTTAGGGTAGAAAAGGTATACACATAAACCAGTTAGTCCGCTAATGGGATCAGAGGCACCTTGTTGTGGTGGTGGACTAAATGGTAATTGTCAGACTAATTATTCACTTCATAACTGTATTTGAATTTTTAACAACCCGCAAATCCAATATATTTCCATTTCCCAAAAATTTTAAACATCTCCCTCCCTAAATTTAATACATTAAAAACGTCCGAAAAATCATCCAAAAAATTAAAAATAGTTATGGAATTAAGGACTGTAATTTAGTCGAGTCATTTTTGGACTGAATGAAATCTTGGCTAGATACTTAAGAAAAAGGTGGAAATCACTGCTTTTAACCGCTCTGCTCCCTAAATATTCGTGTAGTGAACGTGTAAATTAGCTTGGGGAGATCTTTTGAAGGCTTGGTCTTAGAAGACCAACAAAAAGCTGCGTTCTGTTTCACAAAATTAAAGCGGCTGTAGTCTTACACTTTTGCTGGGCAGATAATGCTTTGCAGAACTATCCAGGAATTTGATGGGCCCGTTCACTTCCCCATTCAAAGAGTTTTTCTCTCCGGCAACTTCAAATTGACCTCTTTCAGACAGTTTACATTAAGGGAAATATTATATGTTTTGAGCCTCTTTCGGGCGAACTACTATACGTCACTCTTTCTTGTACGTCATGTTTGTACGTCATGACTTGGGGCCCAGAGGTTGTGCTACGTCAGCTTTTTCGTAATTTCTTCTTTGGGGGGGGGGGGGGGGGGAGGGGCTTTTATAAAAGACAAAGACACATTCAAGTAAGAATACTGACAAGATAGCTTCAGTATTAAAATGCCCAGAATTGTTTTAGCATAAATGATCGACATGGTTATCAATAGTTCGGAAAATATTTTCTACCTTTGGGACTGACGAATAGGATTTGTTTATTATATTTTGGAACCTTATAAAGGTCTATATAATATCTCATAAGTAGTAAAATGTCTTTCTTTGATGACAGCAGAACAGATACATTCCATTCATAGATCATATTGCTCTCTTTATTCTCAATATTATTTTCAACGTATACAACAACTAAAGTTGTCAATAAATATTTGAACTAAGTTGTCAATAAATATTTCAACTTTGATAATTCCTGCATTTTATGCCACAAGGTTACGACGTAAGGGCCTGCTCCAAGCATAAATAAATAGGTGTCTTGGTAACTGTCATGTTACTAAATGAATTAATAAATATGAAATGAATAAATGATGTACATTTGTGCTGACTTAAACGACTTCATAAAACTGAAGTGAAGCTATAATTAGCTATACAATAAATATAGAGACTGATATTGTTATGAGGTTTGAATAAAAAATATATCTGAATTATTTTGGTAGCAAACGATTTTAATGATATCCTATCCCGGACTCGAGTCAGTTAAACGTTAGTGGTACTAAATTTGGCAAAAAATGAGACATAAATTTCTCGATTTTTCAAAATATTTATCTTAAAGGGATGTAACGTCCGCGAAAGTTGAGAATCCTTTCAGTCCCACTTTAGTTTTTGAAAAGTTTAAATCAATACTTATTGATAAATAACAGTCAAATCCTTCTTAACGTTGGACACATTATATTCAATGCACATTTTAAAAAGGTAATTCAAGGGTTTCTCGTAGTTAAATTTTGCGTCGCTAAGTTTCGCGTCAACCTAAGTTTCGCGGTTTTATTTTTTGTGAAATCGCGACAATTAGTAACGAGAAGTTTATAATCGGGGCTAACAAATCCGTGTGACGATATATTTGCATTTTTCGATCACAAGTGTTTTTAGAGAAAATTTGTTCTCTGTATTTGTTTAAGGACGTGGAGGCAAGGCAATTTTGATCTTTTTTTCTTTTTTTTTTTCTCTGAATCACGTCTCTTCCGAGTGGACTAGCGGCTTTATTGTAATTATAACTATAAAGTACAAGCTGTCTAAAAACTACACATCACTGATTGCCGCCATGTTCCTCTCTCCTGTCTGTGTGGGTGGATCTGTCATGACTACTACACTGCTGGATTGACTGAAGATGTCTTCTCTTGAATCTTCAATGTTTGAACGACTTCCAGTTATAGTTACTGTAAGAGAAAAAATGTTAAGAAACCTGTAAATTGTGAAAGCTTTGGCTCATCTACGAACTAACTTTCTCCGCTAATATATTATATATATAATATAATATTTATTTGATATAAACGAGATAGATTTTAATATTCGAGGGTCGTAAATTCAGACCTATTTCTTTGACCAATCCTAATGTGCGCAGACGCAATCGTAAGCGCGGGAAAACGTATGCGAGGTGAGGATCGGGTGGCGAAGTGGCGCGAGCCGATTTTTCAGCCAATAGAGAGATTTAGAGTCACGTTTACGCCAAACGGCAAACGTGAATCTGTACCATATGACCAAGTTTTCCCCTTAATTGTGTTTACTATTAATTCTACATAAAAAAAGCGTGGTTTCTCGCCAGTTTTATCCAAAGGAATTGTTCTGGACAGTTTTTATGTGCTTAAGTTTTCTATTTTGAGAAATTCTCACCTTGAATCTGACAAACAAAGCCAAGTGAAGCCAACGCAATCGCAAAATTGCAGTTGATATTTTAGGCTATTCATTATTTTATCGTGGTTTCAATTTGTTTGGATAATTGCTTGAGCTTTGGTATACGAAAAGGATATTGCTATAAAGTGATCAGACAAATTACCTTTATCTGCCGAACAACTTCTCGTTAGACGGTAAATTAGACCAGCTTTCTTGCGGTAAAGGATGGCATCAAACACCAAATACATGAGTACAAACTGTCCTAAGAAAAGGCCGATGTAAAATTCCTGAGGAAATCCACCTGAGAAAAAGAAAACAACAGGAACTGATTTAATTATTAATATATTGCTTCTGATTATAAAAAGTATTTTTTGCTATCAAAATAGCTCGAATTTATAGCCGGGACTTAATGGAGCCGAAACTAATCGTGGAACTGAAAACATCTTAGGTATCCTGCCGATGAACAGTGGTGACTTACAGATATTTCCAGCAACAACAATTTGCTCCGTACAAGGGTGGGGCACTTCCTAAGAAAAGAATCACGGAATGGTTTGAGCTGGTAACGTTCATTGGGTCAGTACAAGGTGATTTCATAGCTCATTCCAGGTACCTTGATAGGTGACTTTTGCAAAACATTCTTACCTTTCTGTGTGGGTTTAGTAGAGGATACTTTGTCCGTTTCTGGTTCCGGTATCGTGCTGGTACACATACATGTTTCTTCGTCTACAGAGTTTTGCATTTTTGTGCAGTTCCTAATTCTCTCTTCCGTGCAAACACACCCACACTTTTCTAAGCTCCAAACCTGAAAACACACAAGTTATACAAGACTCAGTTAGTTATACCATTTTCCTGGCGTAAATAAAAATCACTCACTTCGAATCTTGTTGACAAGAATCTCTTGCGGTGAACGAAAGACAACGTATACCATTTCCTAGCCGAGAAGCATAAAGGTGATACTACACTAGACGATTCGCAACGACGATTTTAGCACAACACAGCGCTACAATGTTGGAACAATGTTATAACCATCCGAAACAATGTCGCAACAATGTTGCAACGCTGTGTTCCGCTAAAAATCGTCGTTGCGAATCGTCTCGTGTAACATCACCTTAACAGTGTTAAGATCCGGTAACGTAAGTAGCTCGATAAAAGGCGACACTGACGCAAATTACAGAGTGATCATACCTTATTTGGTGGACATATTTCTGGCTGCTTATTACAGACACATCTGCAGTCATTTTTACTCCTGACGAGCCCATTCCCACAAGGCTTTGGTGGCTTATCACCATATTTACACCTGCATTGGCAAAGGTCTGGTTTCCAGTCCTCCCAAGTCGGGTCACACTGGCTTGGACTCAAGGTGCAGTCACATCCACAGCTAGTGTGGTTCTGCATGATAATTTTCGTCCATCTTTGTGTCCCAACTACTTGCACCGTAACAGGGACCTCAGTATACTGTGTTGGCACGCATGACCGAACTGAAGGCTGAATCTTGTCACAGGATCCACCGCACCTATGCAGATTGATGAAGTACGGAAAGAACTTGTAGTCTGGCTTGTCGATGGCTACTAGTGTAGGACGCGGTCTGCAATATTCATTTTTAACATGGACTATATATAAAGAGAAGAAAAATTCACTTCGTTATATAACTGTTTTTTTCCATTTGAACCCCTTTCGAAATTGACAGTGTACTCTTTTGTATGTCGGTTTGACAAAGTCGAGACAAAGGTAGTGGCTAACGCAAACCTTGCGTAAGACGTCAGTACTTTTTAGCGTAACTTAACTGACGACCAAAAAAACTTCACTTTAGAATCATAGTTTTAATTCCTTATTCAAAGAAGTGCCTGACAAGGTAATTTTGTACAGTAGCGGACAATCGATAGTAGTCGTGAATAGTCACATGATACGATTCAGGCACCAAGGTAAAAATTTCGAACAGTTTCACACAGTGTTAACTCCAGAGGAAAAACTGAGGTTTAAATAATAGGTGTTAAATGAGCTGAGGTTTTGATTCATAGTATACCAGGAACTCTAAGTGAATGACAGAGAAAGGAAGAAAAATACCTGAATTTCCCAGTATGGGAAGGAGAAGAATCAAAGCAAAAATTCTCTGCATGTTTCGTTCTCTTCTTTCTTTGATTATGATAATTCGCAAAATGGCTGCAATAAGTAAGAGTACTACTAATTAGACCGCACTCAAAATATTAACTCAGTCAATCACCGGCTTTGCTCTTAGTGATAGCACCATCGCCGGTTCTTTGCTGAATTGATATGACTATAAAAGATGCTTTAAGTCTACTTAATTTGATATTCTTTTAATTGACTTATGGGATAATGGTTTCAATAAGTTTAACTTACCTGATATGATATGCTTTTTTTAAAAAAGTTCGTTTTCCTTCTTTTGGATCCTTACTTGTCTAGTTGTTCCTCAGTTTGACTAAGCATCGGTCCACGATGTTCTTTATAACAGCTCAAGAACCGAGCTGAAGTTATGACAACGGATATCCTCTCCTGCTGTCACATTCCCAGACGAGCTACGCCACACGTATCACTCGAACCTTCCCGACCTCATCCCAGAAGACTCTGGAATGTTTAAAAGAACTCAAAGGCTTAACTGGATCCAAAAACCGGTTCAACTCTTGCAAAAACTTGCATTTTACTAGCCTTGCAGTTATCAGTGTGATGCTGGCGTAGTAAGACTTCAACCGCACCAATTTCTGCCCACAATCACTTAGGGCGATTTTAGTAATTTCGTCCGGAATTACGGTGGTAAGTGAGGTAAACGGAGGTAAACGAATTTATCACGCAGTTTGTTCGCAGGAAAAAGGAAGTGGCCACACAAATTCTTTGCAAGCTACATTGTAGCTGAGTCATAAGCAGTTACTGCAAAAAACTAAAATAAAACAAAGGGAAATGACATGAAAGCACTGTAACTTTTTCCTGTAATCCTGTAGATCATTGTAACTAAATCCAAAATCGAAATAAGATACAAATATCACTAGCTCAAGCAGTCAAAAATTGCGCAATATGAAACCCTTGAATCAGAGAAAAATAAACATTGGGTGTTTGGGATATCGATGTTTTTGTGTATCCACCAAAAATTCCTTTCCAAGTTTAGTGGGCGAAAAAAAATACGTGAATCTACTTATGTTGCACGCTTTCCGATAAAGGTGTCTCATGTACTGAACATAGTAACAGATTGCATGTAGTCAACGCAACTCTTCCGTGGAAACAGCAAAAACTAAAAAAAAGAAAAAGAAAAAAACAAAGAAAATGTGTGAAACATGCAACTGTTTTGCAAACACTAAATGCACGCGCCATTTCAGTACTAATCTGTAAACCTGAAGAAGGCTGGTATAGCCAGCCGAAATATTCTAGTGTTATGAAAAATAATACACGTTTTTCTGATCAGCTTTGCAGTAATCTTTGGACTTCTCGTTTTTGGTTCAATACTAATGCCTGCCTTTATTTGCTCTCAAAATGTTTTCTCGATAACCAGCGGTCTGTGAAAATGTTTGCGTTTCTTTCAAGCTGTGATTCAAGTGTCTCCGTTTTGGTTTGTTTTCGTTTTTAACTTCCTTTCTTCCGATCCGATCCTTCGGCTCGCCTATTTAACAAGGGCGCGGTGATAAGTGCCCCAAATTGACGTCACGGGATGCAGAGGGTAGCGCAGGGGTCAGTTATATTTGGCAGTACTGTCCAAATTAATTTTAGCCGATAGCCGACGCAGAGGTTTGAGGGGGCGTCGTTGAATTTATGTTGCGCGAAGTGAGTGCAGGCGCGAAAACCGAAAAAAAGGGCCAAATTTTAAGCCTTTATACTTTACGCTTTTGTTTCTCCACTAATATGCTCCACGTTAATCCTCCATTTTTCCTACTAAAATGCTCGGTAGTCCCCCAAAAAGTTACTTAAATGCTCGACAATGATCATCATATAGATTCAATTTTTAAAGCAAGGACGAGCTTACAAAAAAGAAGGACCGGATCCTATAGCTACATGTAATAAAGGATCTAATCAGCATAATGAGGCCTTTTTTTAAAATTATTTCTAAACATTTCAAGTAATATATCAAACATGAGATGCAGTGTTTCATCACCAGATGAAACACCGAGAAGAGAGTTGAAAATACGACGCGCAGCGGAGTATTTTTGACGAACTTCGAGGTGTTTCATCTGGTGATGAAACACTGTGTCGAATGTTTGATATTTCTTCTCAAACAAAATCATTTTTGAAGGAGAAATTAAGGATGCAAATACTAAGCAGTGTTTCATCCGATTTCCAAACACTCATTAAACATTAATTTCCTTTGTATTTTCTTAATGAATTATTAATGAGTTTGAGAAGGGAGGCGTAAGGCTAACAACTGAATGTATAAGTGGTATGACAACAATGTATACAAATAAATAGTTTCAATATAGAGTGGTTTTCGTTTGAGTGTCGTAAAACCAAAACCAAAGTAATTACTCTGGCCAATCACATAGGACACAGACAATACATTGAACCAATCAAAACTCGAAGTAATTACATGTGGCTGACGCAAAGCGCGGGAAAATGCATGCGAGCGCGTCACAATTGGCTTTGGTTTTACTTCTGATTGGATGAAAGAGTGGCGCGAATCTTTTAAGCCAATCGCATCGTGTAGAAAGTGCAAAACCAATTACTTTTCGATACTCAAATGAAAACCGCTCTAGCAAAAAGATCATCTACAAGGTTGTATTAAGGTAAAATTTGAATATATTTTTTTGAATTATTTTTAAAGTCGTCCTATCTCTTCAAAAATGTTTCCATTTTTCTTTTCTGTGAAAAAAAAAATTTCCGGGAAAATGCCACTAAAATGCTCGAATAACGCTTAATGCTTCACTAAAATGTTCAAATAAATGCTAGTATTATATAATCGGTACAAAGGCCCACCAAATTTTGCGCCCACTCACTCTCGTCTAGACTCGTTCGCAGCCGTCGTAACGCAACGCTCCTCCCCACTAGTTAACGAGCGTTGCGTAACGACCCTAATAACGGCTGCGAAGGAGACTAACCTTAGTCATGCCACATGAGCCTCTGCGCAGGGGAAAGTGAGACCGCTGGCAGTTTCTCTGAATTATTGCGTGGGTGAGCATGTTACGTAAAAGCGGAGGGAAATTCTCGGCTCGTTATCTCTACAGTCGAGTCTCCCGTGGAATGGGGTGGGGGAGAGAGTACCAGGGCTTGATTTATCCCTGTTGGACATTTTTCAGTTCTTAAAGCTTGCCCGAGCGTCAAGTTTTTCTAGAACAAAATTAATTATCCCTCAAGGAAGGTGGTACAGTATACATAGCGTGATGCATCCTTGGTTTTTGCAACATCAGCCGATAATTAAACGATCTTCATTGGCGGGGAGCGAGGGCACAAAAATAGCTTCCCATGATCCCACATACACGTTCTCTGAGCCTGAGCCCAAAGAACGTCTGCGTGGGAGGCCTCCACAAATACGGATCCTCCTAGATAGTTTATGATTTTTATCCCAGGGTTCAACCTCGCCAGGCACCTCTTTAAGCCATCGATCGATAAGCTAAGTACTTAGGGCAAGTACTAATCATCTACCGTCTTTCCTCGAATAAGCCCCAGCTCTAATTAGCGCTCTCGCGAAATAAGCGCCCCCCTCCAGACCCCTCACTTTTTCAAATGCTAGGGATACGGGGAAAACCAGTTTCTAAGGCTGCTTTACTTTTAACCTTTTAGCCTTCGACTTCAGCGGAATCATGGGGGAGAATAGCTGTCCTATATCCATGTGTAATTGCAGAGGTCCTTTATGTGCGCTCTTGGTAAATGCCGTAAACGTCTTGGGAACAACTAAACCATTCTCTAGTTCTTTTAAAGGAAAACGTAATAAGCGCCCCCTCGAATAAGCGACTATCCTTTTAACTGAAATTTGAAATAAGTGCCCGGGCGCTTATTCGGGGAAGTACGGTACTTTTACACAACCATAGAAACGTGATGGTGAATTTGAAGCCTGGTGAATACTTGAGTATAATAATGTCCTTAGCTTCCATAAGTCTCTCCTGGCTTATTACTGGTAGAGTATTTGGACTGGTAACCAAAAGTTCATAGGTTCGACTCCTATTGGGAACACCTGGGGTCAATTTAATAATAAAAACTTTTGCACGTGTAATTTACAAGTTTAGCTATTGTTCTCAGACTGTAAAACAATGGCTACACCTGTAAATTACAAGTGTAAAAGTTTTATTAAATTGACCCCTGAATTCTTTCTCTAACTAGGTCAGTAACTGAAAAATCATCAATCTAATTTTACTTTAAACTACTTTTATTGTAAATCTTACATTACACGGTTTTTGCTACAAAAAATAAAGTCTCTCTTCTTATTTCCTAAAAAGAGGGTACAATTTTAACGTGTTTCACAAAACACTACTTATCTCTTTTCATAGAAAAGAACTTCAGACTAACTTCAACTACGGTGCAAACTGCAGGAAATAGTTTCTACCATTTTAACATTTTTACTTAGAAACGTGTTAAGAATGTTTGCCCATAAAATCTTGAACAAGAAAACCCCATTAAAACTAACCCATCGTTCGTAAGTGATCACTTATTAAGTGATGAATACTACTTCACTGTAATTTCACAGTGTTGTTTTTTAAGAACACAACGCACTTAGAATTGTTCGGGGATTAATCTCATGTATTCTGTATGTTCCTTTCTTGTACTTGCTGCTGTGGTTTGTCTTCTTAAACATTAGTCACAACCTGAAGAGGCGATTTGATTTGGCCTTTCGAGATTTGACAGTCAGATGACCTGTCAGATTCTGCAGTTCCAAAAAAAAAGGATATATTAATGTCTAGGTAAAGGGCATAGCTGGAAATAAGTCGTCACGTCTTAAAGTATTACTTGATGGTGTTGATGTCGTGATTTGTTGGTGACGAGAAGATCGCTCATTGCCCCTGATCAGAGGCAATGACTGTTCTGCCAGACTCTGACAAATCATGACATTTTGAGAACCAAGTTCAATGATTGTTATGCTTGTTTTGTTTTGTAATTTAGTGGGGAAATGCGGGGCCGGTCGCCATCTTGTCCCTCAAAGACGGTGTCCAAACTGAGCATGCGCCCAAGCAGAGCACTGTCTGTAATGCGCATGAGGGGACAATTGTCTGTAGGCAGTTATCAGCAGTGACTTAGAGCGCTTACCATTTGTATAGAAAATTCGAGAATTTCTGTGAAAATTCAAATGGAACGTTTCATCTCTGTGGAAATTTTTCAGATAAAAGGTACACCTTCTGAGGTATTGGCTTTTTCCCGCTTTTACCGAAACGATCGAAATTTTCTATACCTTTGCGTGAGTTACCAATGTGCGATGCTTCCTCTCCTGAAAAAGTGGAAAACTGTATTTTGTAAATGGTACAACCCAATCCCGTTCCTTTTTTCTGTGCGAAAAACAAGACCGTATCTTTTTACGGAAAATTTTAGCGAACTTTTCGCGCAAATGGTAAGCGCTCTTAATGACCTCTGAACCGATCAAAACTTTTGCGTCATAAATTATGTTATTCTTGATAAAGGGCAACAAGTAGGTTATTGACATAATCCGTTATTGAGACTGTCAAGTTGATTTTATTGTTCTACAAACTGTGATGGTATTTTTCCCTGTTGTGTTTTCGTATACTTATTTTGCTTTGTTTCATGATCAAGGAGACGCCCCAACACTACAACTCAACTGCCACGGTTTCAGTTCAGGACAGTGCTCCATAAAGCGAATTTGTTGTTGTTGTTGTTTTTGTTTTGTCTTCTTGTGAGATTCTTGAAAATACAGGAGAAGCCAAAGTCAGCATGAACTTTAAAAATGTACAGAAAAGTTACCAAGCATTTTTCAGCAATAACAAAGCAGAGATGTTAACCTTTATTGAAAACTTTGTGGCAGTCTCCAGTTTTCATTTTGGACTTCATTATGTCTTTGTGTCACTTGTAAACTATTTTAAAAGCCATTTCTATACCGCACAGTGCATACCAAACTATATAAAAAGTCAGTAAGTGACTGAATGTAGCCTGTTCCAGGCTCCAAGATAGTGAGGAAAGCGGGTCGAGAAAGCTGAGCGAAAATTGCGTGGTAGTTGTGGAGAGACGGAGTAGTGGAGCATGTAATCATTTTTTCAATACCTGATTCCAGTATACCAGCTCCTGCCTAGTAGACCCTATGATTGGTCAATTGTGACAGTTTATTTCAACTCTTACTACGTCAATTATTTGACACCTTGAAACGAGAATCTGTTTTTCAGGTAGTGGCCGGGGTAGTCGGCGGTGCTAACAGGCTTCCCATTCTATCTTCCCGCCATTTTTTCTCGTTCGCTACCTCACGGCTCGCTCGCTTTTCACGCTCGTCCACCCTGTCCGAGAGCCTGGCACAGGCTAAACTAAATGAGAAAAGTACTTGAAGATGGATCAAAAGGAACCTTATCATCCCATTATTATGTCATTACTTAGATTACCTGAATCGGTCGTAGCGACTGATCCCGCGACTGATGATGTCTCAGGAGTCCCTTGAAGAGTTTGTCGTTGTTGTGAATTTGACGCTTTACATCTACGCCGGCAACAGAGTGCCAAGACGAACAACACACTAACTACTAGAACTGCCAAAAGAGTAACAATCACAATGTGGGTAATCGAACCTGTAAAAAAAAAACAAAACCAAAGGAGCTTTAAATCTTTTGTTAAAAGCAAGAGATAGATACCTAGAATTGATATCTGCAACTTAAAACTGACCAGAGATAAAACTTTATCTCAATTCTCTATTTTCCAATTCCCCATAATACACTCTGTTTGCCCCCCAAATTTTGCATAAACCATTGTTTTTAAATGCTCCTGGGAGTATTGCATTTTCTCAAGAGCATTTTAAGACAATAAGTTATGCAAAATTTGGGGGGCAGACAGAGTGTATTATGGGGAATTGGAAAATAGTCAATAGCCAGTAGTCGACGGTCTAGCTTGCTCATCAAATTGATCACGACAGGCCGTAATCCACTGTCCTCTCCCTGACAATCATTTTTTGACCTGCCCCCAACTCTCTATCTGTTTCGACATCCAAGATGGTGGGAGAGAATTCGTGTCATCGCTCGCGCTTCAAAATACGCCTGCTTTGCAGGCTATCGACTCTCTCTTAAGGAACACGTCTTTAGGACGGACACATCCCTAATGCGAGCGATTAGAGTTGGTACCTGCCTTCCTCCAGTCTGCTTCACTATAAGGCGGATACCAACTGAAGTGACGTACCCAATGTTCGTCGTTGAGCGAGGTAAGAGACAGTTAAGTGTAATACAATTTGGCAAGTCAAGTCAAGTCTGCATTTCCGTAATCTTGACCAAATAGCACATTAAACCTCATTTACGTTAAAATTTTTCGTTCCACGTTTTCCTTGGTAGTAGGTGTATATAAAATAACATACTTATACAAAATTTTCCTTGACAAGTCTCCATGTATACTGTCAGTCCGTTAGATAGTTGGTAATTTAGTTAATCTGACAATTGGTCATCGGTCAGTCAGTCAGTTAGTTAGTTAGTTAGTTAGGTAGTTGACCAGTTATACAATAGGTCAGTCAGTCAGTTCGAGAAAACGTCAAGGTTTATTGGAAATATGCAATCTTTTTAAAAAAGGCCATGACTTACTTTTAGACATTCCATGTGATGCACTACTCTCAACGCATTCACAAGTGTCAGGGTTTAGGGGAACATTTTTGTTCTCGCAGATACGCTTGTGAAACCCATTGCAGACACAGGAACATGTCTTATGGTCCAATTTCTGTAGAAGGATAAGCATATAAAAGTATTTACAGTTCATTTCACTTTTACAGTACAGTTAGTTTGATATCGGAGCAAAGGGGATCTGCATAAACGAACCTCTCTCGAGCAACAGCAACCACAGTAAAGTGTCATTGAAATGAACATCTTTGGGATCTTCTTTCGGCGTTAAGAGAGCACTTCCCGATTATAAAGAACCAATGAAAATGACCGAAGAAAGGCAGAAATAATCGCTAGTGACCGGTTATTTAGACAGGCGTCTGTCCGACCCGCCCCCGCTTGTTTCAATACAGTGCAATTGGGTCCCCGATATGATTGGTTTTAGTATTTTTACAAGACAACAATTCTGTAATCACCCGGTTGTATTCTAGTTTTCGTCTGTTGGTGTGAAGCTACCTTAATGGGTCACAAATGTTATGATGAATACTGAGCTGCTGAACAAGCAACTCCTTTGGTGTTAATAATTATTTTCAGTCGCTTAGCTTCAATGTTCATTCTACTGTGAAGATCATGTTCACTTTCCGAAATTTACTGTTATTCTGGAAGATGCAGGCCACTAAAACGAGCTTTAAGTTGTAAAATTTCTAACATTTAATAAAGCCGTCTTACCTTTTTTCGTGAGCAGGCAAATGGCGATCTATTGCATTGATATTTACAAAGGTGTTTATTCCACCTGAGGGAGGAAAAAGCACACGTCCATGAAATGAGAAGAAGGAAAAAAGGAGGAAACGATAAAAAAGGGGAGCCCCGTTTCTAATTCCAACTAGATCCACTTATGATCACTTCTCTGTAACGAATTGCCCCTAATCCTTCCATCTGGATTGGGACTGAAACTCTTGGAGCACTCGGCAACTCGAACGGGAGTGGCTAGAACGGCAACTTGAGATGAGTAGGTCAATTTCGAGCTGCCTCAACTGCGTGGTCTTAAGCTCATTTTCACACGACAGGTTTTGCAGTTGGCCTCGTTTTAAAACTAAGGAAGAGTTTTTGAAACTCGGAAATAGCTTATTTCTGGGCAAAAATGTGACCGAGCGAGAGAAAACGCTATCTTGCAAAATACTAAAAAAAAAATCTCCACAGGTGTTAGAGATAGCTTAAAATGGACACGTAGTGAAGTGGTAGAAAAAGCATGAGCGACGAGTGGGAAAGTAAAATTTAAATGCAGTAAAATCGTCTTACCGAGGGGCTTATTTATTTCAAGCCCATTTGAGGTGGGGCTAATAGACACGGGGGACATATTTGAGAGAGGAGGCTTATTTAGTTTAGCTAAGGCAATGGCATCAGTTCTCCATAAAAAAATAGGATGCAAAGTGGAAACGCTGAAGTACAAAAGGTTGAAGGTCATGCAGCCAAAGATCAAAACAAATCCAGGTGGTGAATAATTCATCCTGGATTAGTCCACACGAGGTTTTACAGTCTACAGCGAATACAGTCTATCATTTTTTTATTGAAGAATAATAGGGATGAAGAGAGGGCGGCTTAAAAGAGAGGGGGAGCTTCTTAAAGGGGGGGGGATTATTAGAGAGAGGGGCTTATTTGAGCGGGGAGCTTAATAGAGGATTTACGGTATATGAACCCAAGGTAGCCGATCCACAAGTAACTTCCTAGTGTACTTCCGTTTGTAACATAGAGTCGGTCATCCTCGCGAAATAGTTAGATGACCGCCTCTATAAAAGATGCATTCTAACAGAAGGCAACCAGTTGGTTATTTACAAGCTTAGCGGAGGATTTGAGCGCGGAACGACCGCGAACAACTCCAGCAAGTGGCGAGTGCGTGCCACGGCCACGCTGCCTCCTTCGTTTACAATATGTATGTTTTATAAGGTGTTTAACAAGTGGAATTGCTTTGTTTACCTTGTCAAAACATTGCACTATTATCCAACTAAAATTCTAGAAGGTGACCGCTCCTACCTGATGGAGATGACCACTAAATACAGGTCAAATAAACGGTGAACTTGGATTTGACAAGCGGCCGCTTAACACACAGGTAAATAGAGGTTTGACTGTATATATGAGTTCTCACCTAGAGTATTTCTTTCGTTTCATGACGTCAGGTGGTGGTGCGTCGTCAAATTCACAGTCACATTTACAGGTTTCTTCATTCCACCTCTCCACCCGAAGGTCGCATTTATCTGGGCCACCTGTCGTACACTCTGCACCGCAGCTTGTGTGGTTATACACACGACGAAATTCATATCTGTTTCTCTCAAATGAAAACACTTTTATGTTGATTTCCTTTTGAACAATGGCTGCGCACTTCTTGATTTTCGGATTGACCTCCTTCCACGAACCCTCACAACGGTGGAGTCGGACATAAAAAGGTCGGAATCTATGCTGGGAATCAACTTCTACTGTTGCGAGTACTGGCTCGTTGCATTTGACACCAGGTAGCTCAATTGACTCAGCCACTGGGAAAGGAAAAAACATAATAACTAAAAATGAGACACTACGGTAACAAAAGTGTAAAAGTGCTTCTTTTCACAGCACGTTTTTTGATCAGTGTTTTACTTGGGTCCGAATGGGTATTATTTATTATTAGGTTCGTGACTGGAGCTGAACTAAGATACTGATATTTCCCGAACAGTAGTTTGTATTTGAGCACAAAAGAAGAAGAAAAAGGAAAGAAACAGTTAAACCTTTAAAAAAAAGGATTATATTTGAGTGTCAATGTAGTATTTAGCACGGAAGAGTATTAATTGAGGATATTTTCGTCTACTAGGCTACTCGGGATCCTAGTGGAGACGCAACCGCCATTCAGCGTATTCTGCGTGGTCATCAGAGCCACTCAAAGGAATGGCGAGGAATGTCGGAAGCTCGTTGTATTTGGGTCTTAAGAAAGGTTTTGTCGTAGCCGCGATTAGCAAGGTAAACTATAAGTTCGTTAGTACGTAGTTTGTAATTGTCCGGGTTAGAGCAAATGCGACGGAGGCGAAGTGCAAGGCTAAAAGGAATAGCTCGTTTGGTATGTTGAGGGTGGCAGGATGAAACTAGTAAATACTGGTGTTTGTTCATTCAGGCTGGAAATTCGTATTGTTTTTGGTCTTCGGCCGCATGACTCCATCTTCATGTGCTGAACTTTTTCAACTTTATGCTCTAGTTTTCTGAGGAGAATTGTTACCATTTTCTTATTGTTAGAAAAAGCAGCACAGTGCCCGGTAACCACAAGTCCGTCCTCGAGAAACCTTGCTGCCGTTGATGCATTTCGCTAAATTAAATAAACGGGTTGACGGTATTTTAGTTTTGATATTCCCATCAACGCGCTTCTATTTTGCTAAAATTACTGACTTACTAACGAAAAGCGCCAACAGTAAACTTCCACTCAAATGTAATCCAATCGCATGGCAAACGCCCATTTAATTTTAAAACAAATTCTTCGCATTCATAAGGTTAACGCGATAAACACTTCATGCAATCTTCCTTACCTCGTCACGCAGTTCGTCCTCTGTTGAAGAGGATTACGTGACGAAGCAAAAAAACGATGCCAAGCCGGAATACAGTTTCCCTAAATTAAGCTTACCACAATATACAGCCAAATACGGTGCGGGCGAAATCTAAAAGAAAAACGATCTGCTCACACCTAAGATTTTTGGACTTAATCGCTTCTTAAACGTCACTGAATTGCACGTTTGTCAGAACTCAAAACAACAGTTTCATATTTCCGGCTTAAACGAATTAAAAAAAAACACTCTTGTGTGGAACCCAGGGTCTGATTGAAGCTATAATTTAAAACTATATCATTTTGACAAAAGACGATTTTGGGGATTAAATATTTTGGGGGTGGATTTTATTTGCGAGAACGCGGAGAAATCGCAAAGTGCCACAATCAGATCTTCCCATCATGCAATGACTCCACTAACAGATACCGGAAATAATATTTAGTTCCGGTACTGACCTTTGCTTCGAGTATCCTCCAAAAATCTTTACAGTTTTAGAAGCTGAAATCTCGAGTAAAAAATGCTGTAAAAATACGACTGAAATAACGTATAAATTTCAGTTTTGATTCAGTTTTTTTTTTCTTTCTTCGGTCATCATTTACCAATTTTAGAAATGTAACTCGACTGCAAGTCGCCTGGAAGTCGTTAATACCAATATAACGTTAGATTTGACGAACTAGGTATTAGGGGCTTTTTATACTTCTTATATCACGTGTGGCTGAATCGGTATTAATAATAAACGGGGAAGGGGGGGGGGGGGGGGGAGAGGGGGAGAGAGAGAAAATGGGTTTTACCCAACCGGGTTAGCTGGCCTAGCGCCGAACGCTACGAACGAATTTTTTATTTTAATAGTCTATTTTATTTTTAACAACGCTTGGGAGAGAAATGTTCATCGACGGGCTCGATGTGGACCAGGGAACACTTCCTCACATAGGCTATAGGGGAACGAGTAGAGTCTTTTTACATGGAATAATTTCTGCCCTGAACCTAACTTGAACTATAGACGGGGTCTTTATTCTAGTTTTCGTTACCACGTAATTAAAACTTTGATAAAGTAAGCCACTCTTCCTTCCTCTTCCCAAGGCCGGGGAGTATGACACTTTCATATTTTGTAGAAAATAAAAACAGTCAAGCGTGCACATGGCAAGTACCGTAGCCTGAGTATCAGGCGTTTCTGGGGAAAAGGGGAAAGATGGAAGCGAAAAAGGGAGAGAGCTGATCTAAAATCTCCTCTCTCCTAGCCCCTTAGGAAGGCCTGATACTCAGGCTACAAGTGCCGTGGCACCGGGAAAAAACACCGGAAGTGTAATGAACCTTTAAACTGAATTTGGGCCTCAGGCGGTTCGCTTTCGTTTTCTAAAATTTTTTGAAGGATTGTTACATTCAAAGCCGAAAACTCACCTTAAATTCTTCTCAAATTTCTGTTAAAGGCAATACTTGATTATCCTGGCATAATTAAAACGCTTTGATTTCTCGTCTGCTTGAAATATCTTTCAACTGAGCACGGCTAAAATCCACGTGAACAGAGGGGTTTCCCCTGTGTCTTTCGAACAAGAATGCTGTAATTATGCCTTTTCTATTTTATACAGAAAGTTTCCAAGTTTTTTTCGCCTTTTTGACTCCAACAGAAGCAACAAAAAGAAAATTTTGTGGCAAAGACTGCATCGTATAACGCAAAACTGTTAAGAGGAAGTGTGTAGTGACGAGTTTTTTAGTATTGACTGGGTGTTCATTCATTCAAAGCCGCATCGTAATTAGCGGCAAAAGTGACCGACTACAAAGTTCCACGTACATTACTTTATGATAAGTGTACATTTGAATTGATCTTGGTTGTTTTCCGAGGCAACATGCATGTAACTGCCAGCAAATAAGCGCTGCCCTCAACTCTCGTCTGCTACATACTCGTGTAACCAATGATTTTATGAATGAATGAGTGAATGTCTAATGAATAACAAGTGCTTTACTCACCCAAACCTTGTAATACGGCGAAAAAGAAACAAATGAAGCTGATTATGGTTGAATCCTTCATCTTAAAGAAGTCAACAGGACCTCTCTCTCTCTCTCTTTGACCAGGAGGCGGTTGCAGTGGCTTTAATACTCGGAAAGCCTATCCTATCGATCTGCCTGACTGGGGGCATGTAATTCAATGCTAAAAAGTGTCCGCTGTCGTTAGTATTTGACTGTCACTTATCTAAATTATGCAAATCTATATAAGAGGGTTGGTCAGTCATATGACTACAGGTGTGACAAGGAAAACAAAAGGAAAAGCAATTACAGATTTAGGCAGTGACTTCTAAAACAAAGATGGGTTTTTCCCTACTAAATTTAAAGAGCTAGCTATATATAGGCCGTGAGAAAGTTACTAGCGGCATTGAAAATGTCATTTCTGTCCTTTCTTATGACATGCAAAGAATTTATACTGAAAGTGTCAAAACAAGTAAACTGTTTGACACAAGGCAGGCGCTAGTCTGCTACAGAGCCGTTTTTAGTGTCGTCACGCAACGCTCCCCCCCCCCCCCCCCCCCCACAGCGTTGCGTGATGACACTGAAAGCGGCTGTGTATCAGACTCCGCAACGGTTCCCAAATAAGTGCCCGGGCGCTTAATCGAGGAAGTACGGTACTTTTACACAACGATGGAAACGTGATGGTGAATTTGAACCCTGGTGAATACTTGAGAATAATAATGTCCTTAGCTTCCATAAGTCTCTTGTGGCTTTATATTACTGGTAGAGCATTTGGACATTTGGACTGGTACCCAAAACTTCATAGGTTCGACTCCTATTGGAAGCATGTGGGGTCATTTTCATAAAACTTTTACACGTGTAATTTACAAGTGTAGCTGTTGTCCTCAGACTGTAAAACAATCGCTACACTTGTAAATTACAAGTGTAAAAGTTTTATTAAATTGACCCCTGAATTCTTTCTCTAACTGGGTCAGTAACTGAAAAATCATCAATCTAATTTTACTTTAAACTACTTTTATTGTAAATCTTACATTACACGGTTTTTGCTACAAAAAATAAAGTCTCTCTTCTTATTTCCTAAAAAGAGGGTCAAATTTTAACGTGTTTCACAAAACACTACTTATCCCTTTTCATAGAAAAGAACTTCAGACTAACTTCAACTACGTTACAAACTGCAGAAAATAGTTTCCACCATTTTAACGTTTTTACTTAGAAACGTGTTAAGAAAGTTCGTCCATAAGAGAACAACAACAAGGAAAACCCTTCGTTCATTAGTGATCACTTATTATTAAAGTGGTAAATACTACTTCACTGTAAATTCACAGTGTTGTTTTCTAAGAACATACAACGCACTTAAGAGTTGTGCGGGGATTAATCTCATGTATTCTGTATGTTCCTTTCTTGTACTTGCTGCTGTGGTTTGTCTTCTTAAACATTAGTCACAAACTGATGATGTGATTTGATTTGGCCTTCCGAGATTTGACAGTCAGATGACCTGTCAGATCCTGCAATTTCAAAAAGATACATTAGCGTCTAGTTAAAGGGCATGGCTGGAAATAAGTCGTCACGTCTTAAACTATTACTGGGCGGTGTTGATATCGTAATTTGTTAGTGGCGAGAAGATCGCTCATTGCCCCTGATCAGAGGCAATGACTGTTCTGCCAGACACCGACAAATCACGATTTTTTGAGAACCAAGTTCAATAATTGTTATGCTTGTTTTGGTTTGTAATTTACTGGGGAAATGCAGAGCCGGTCGCCATCTTTTTTGTTTCCTCAAAGACGGTGTCCAAACTGGGCATGCGCATAAGCAGAGCACTGTCTGTAATGCGCATGAGCGGACAATTGTCCGTAGGCAGTTATCAGCAGTGACTTAGAGCGCTTACCATTTGTATAGAACACATTTCGGTGAGAATTCAAATTGAACGTTTCATCTCCCTGGAAATTTTTCAGATAAACTGTACACCTTCTGAGGTATTGGCTTTTTCCCACTTCTACCGAAACGATCGAAATTTTCTATACCCTTGCGTGAATTACCAGTGCTAAGAGTGCCATGCTTCCTCTCGAGAAAGAGTAGACAACGGTATTTTGTAAATGGTACAACGCAATCCCGTTCCTTTTTAACTAAGCGAAAAACAAGACCTTATCTTTTTACGGAAAATTTTAGCGAACTTTCCGTGCAAATGGTAAGCGCTCTTAACGACCTCTGAACCGATCAAAACTTTTGCGTCATAAATTGTGTTATTCGTGATAAAGGGCAACAAGTAGGTTGGCATAATCCGTTATCGAGACTGTCAAGTTGATTTTATTGTTCTACAAACTATGATGTTATTTTTTCCCTGTTGTGTTTTCGTGTACTTGTTTTGCTTTGTTTCGTGATCAAGGAGACACCACAACACTACAACTCAAGAAGGAATACAGGAAAAGCCAAAGTGAGCATGAACGTTAAAAATGTACAGAAAAGTAACCAAACATTTTTCAGCGATAGAAAAGCAGAGATGTTAACCTTTATTGAAAACTTTGTGGTAGTCTCCAGTTTTCGTTTTGGACTTCATTGTGTCCCCTTGAAAGACGAGATATAAATCTTCCGCAAAGTTGTATAAAGCCGAGCAAAACTACCGCACTAGCAGAAAGTATGCATCTTGCATCTAAGCTATTTCTATACCGCACAGTGCATACCAAACTATATAAAAAGTCAGTATGTGACTGAATGTAGCCTGCTCCAGACTCCAAGATAGTGAGGAAAGCGGATCGAGAAAGCTGAGCGAAAATAATTGCGTGGGAGTTGTGGAGAGACGGAGTAGTGGAGCATGTAAGCATTTTTTTCAATACCTGATTCCAGTATACCAGCTCCTGCCTGGTACACCCTATGATTGGTCAATTGTGACAGTTTATTTCAACTCTTACTACGTCAATTATTTGACACTTTGAAACGAGAAACTGTTTTTCAGGAAATGGCGGGGGTAGTCGATGGTGCTAACAGGCTTCCCCTTCTATCTTCCCGCCATTTTTTCTCGTTCGCTACCTCACGGCTCGCTCGCTTTTCTCGCTCGTCCACCCTGTCCTAGAGCCTGGCACAGGCTAAACTAAATGAGAAAAGTACTTGAAGATGGATCAAAAGGAACCTTATCATCCGATTCTTATGTCATTACTTAGATTACCTGAATCGTTCGTAGCGACTGATCCGGCGACTGATGATGTCTCAGGAGTCCCTTGAAGAGTTTGTAGTTGTTGTGAACTTGACGCTTTGCATCTACGCCGGCAACAGAGTGCCAAGACGAACAACACAATAACTACTAGAACTGCCAAAAGAATACCAATCACAACGTAGGTAACCGAACCTGTGAAAAAAAAACAAAACCAAAGGAGCTTTAAATCGTGTGTTAAAAGCGAGAGATAGATACCTAGAATTGATATCTGCAACTTAAAAACTTTTATCTCAATAGCCAGTAGTCGACGGTCTAGCTTGCTCATCAAATTGATCACGTCAGGCCGTCACCTATTGTCCTTTCCCTGAGAATCATTTTTTGACCTGCCCCCAACTCTCTATCTGTTTCAACATCCAAAATGGTGGGAGAGCATTCGTGTCATAGCTCGTGCTGCAAAATGAGCCTGCTTTGCAGGCTATCGACTCTCTCTTAAGGAACACGTCTTTAGGACGGACACATCCCTAATGCGAGCGATTAGAGTTGGTACCTGCCTTCCTCCAGTTTGGTTCACTATAAGGCGGATACCAACTGAAGTGCCGTACCCAATGTTCGACGTTGACGGAGATAAGAGACAATTAAGTGTAATACAATTTGTCAGGTCAAGTCAAGTCTAACCATATAGCATATTAAACCTCATTTACGTTAAAATTTTTCCTTTCACGTTTTCCTTGGTAGTAGGTGTATATAAAACAACATACTTATACAAGTTTTTCCTTGATAAGTCTCCATGTATAGTGTCACCCGTTAGATAGTTGCTAATTTAGTTAATTTGACAATTAGTCATCGGTCAGTGAGTCAGTCAGTTAGTTAGTTAGGTAGTTGACCAGTTATACAGTAGGTCAGTCAATCTGTCAGTCGAGAAAACGTCAAGGTTTATTGGAAATATGCAATCTTTTAAAAAAGGCCATAGCTAATTCGACTTACTTTTAGACATTCTATGTAATGCAGGACTCTCAACGCATTCACAAGTGTCAGGGTCTAGGTGATCAATTCTTTTCTCGCAGATACGCTTGTAATACCCTTTGCAGACACAGGAACATGTCTTACGGTCCAATTCCTACAGAAGGATAAGCATGTAAAAATATTTACAGTTCATTTCACTTTTACAGTACACTGCTTAGTCTGATATCGGTGCAGAGGGGATCTGCATAAACGATCCTCACTCGAGCAACAGCAACTACAATAAAGTGTCATTGAAATGAACACCTTTAGGATCTTATTCCGGCGTTAAGAGAGGACTCCCGATAGTAAGGAACCAATGAAAATGACTGAAGAAAGGCAGAAACAATTGCTAATGACCGGTTATTTAGACAGGCGTCTGTCCGACCCGCCCCTGCTTGTTTTAATAAAGTGCAATTGGGTCCCCGTACAGATTTTGTGTGATAGCAATTCTGTAATCACCCGGTTGTATTCCAGTTTTCGTCTATTGGTGTGAAGCTACCTTAATGGGTTACAAATGTTATGATGAATACTGAGCTGCTGAACAAGCAACTCCTTTGGTGTTAATAATTATTTTCAGTCGCTTAGCTTTATTGTTCATTCTACTGTGAAGATAATGTTCACTTTCCGAAAATTTACTGTTATTCTGGAAGATGCAGGCCACTAAAACGGGTTTAAGTTGGAAAATTTCTAACACTTAATAAAGCCGTCTTACCTGTTTTGGTGAGCAGCCAGATGGCGATCGATTGCATTGATATTTACAAAGGTGTTTATTCCACCTGAGGGAGGAAAAAGCACACGTCCATGAAATGAGAAGAAGGAAAAAAGGAGGAAACGATAAAAAAGGGGAGCCCCGTTTCTAATTCCAACTAGATCCACTTATGATCACTTCTCTGTAACGAATTGCCCCTAATCCTTCCATCTGGATTGGGACTGAAACTCTTGGAGCACTCGGCAACTCGAACGGGAGTGGCTAGAACGGCAACTTGAGATGAGTAGGTCAATTTCGAGCTGCCTCAACTGCGTTGTCTTAAGCTCATTTTCACACGACAGGTTTTGCAGTTGCCTCGTTTTAAAACTAAGGAAGAGTTTTTGAAACTCCAAAATAGCTTATTTCTGGGCAAAAATGTGACCGAGCGAGAGAAAACGCTATCTTGTAAAATACTAAAACCAAAAATCTCCACAGGTGTTAGAGATAGCTTAAAATGGACACGTAGTGAAGTGGTAGAAAAAGCATGAGCGACGAGTGGGAAAGTAAAATTTAAATGCCGTAAAATCGTCTTACCGTGGGGGCTTATTTATTTCAAGCCCATTTGAGGTGGGGCTAATAGACACGGGGGGCACATTTGAGATAGGGGGCTTATTTAGTTTAGCTAAGGCAATGGCATCAGTTCTCCATAAAAAAGTAGAATGCAAAGTGGAAACGCTGAAGTACAAAAGGTTGAAGGTCATGCAGCCAAAGATCAAAACAAATCCGAGCTTCCAGGTGGTGAATAATTCATCCTGGATTAGTCCACACGAGGTTTTACAGTCTACAGTGAATAAAGTCTATCATTTTTTATTGAAGAATAATAGGGATGAAGAGAGGGGGGCTTAAAAGAGAGGGGGAGCTCCTTAAAGGGGGGGGGGGGTTATTAGAGAGAGGGGCTTATTTGAGAGGGGGGCTTAATAGAGGATTTACAGTATATGAACCCAAGGTAGCCGATCCACAAGTAACTTCCTAGTGTACTTCCGTTTGTAACATAGAGTCGGTCATCCTCGCAAAATAGTTAGATGACCGCCTCTATAAAAGATGCATTCTAACAGAAGGCAACCAGTTGGTTATTTACAAGCGTAGTGGAGGATTTGAGCTCGGAACGACCGCGAACATGTATGTTTTATAAGGTGTTTAACAAGTGGAATTGCTTTGTTTACCATGTCAAAACATTGCACTATTATCCAACTAAAATTCTAGAAGGTGACCGCTTCTACCTGATGGAGATGACCACTAAATACAGATCAAATAAACGGTGAACTTGGATTTGACAAGCGGCCGCTTAACACACAGGTAAATAGAGGTTTGGCTGTATATATGAGTTCTCACCTAGAGTATTTCTTTCGTTTCATGACGTCAGGTGGTGGTGCGTCGTCAAATTCACAGTCACATTTACAGGTTTCTTCATTCCACCTCTCCACCCGAAGGTCGCATTTATCTGGGCCACCTGTCGTACACTCTGCACCGCAGCTTGTGTGGTTATACACACGACGAAATTCATATCTGTTTCTCTCAAATGAAAACACTTTTATGTTGATTTCCCTTTGGCCAGTGGCAACGCACTTCTTGATTTTCGGGTTGACCTGCTTCCACGAACCCTCACAACGGTGGAGTCGGACATAAAAAGGTCGGAATCTATGCTGGGAATCAACTTCTACTGTTGCAAGTACTGGCTCGTTGCATTTGACACCCGGTAGCTCAGTTGACTCAGCCACTGGGAAAGGAAAAACATAATAACTGAAAATGAGACACTACGGTAACAAAAGTGTAAAAGTACTTCTTTTCACAGCACGTTTTTTGATCAGTGTTTTACTTGGGTCCGAATGGGTATTATTTAATATAGGTTCGTGACTGGAGCTGAACCCAGATACTGATATTTCCCGAACAGTAGTTTGTATTTGAGCACAAAAGAAGAAGAAAAAGGAAAGAAACAGTTAAACCTTTAAAAAAAAGGATTATATTTGAGTGTCAATGTAGTATTTAGCACGGAAGAGTATTAATTGAGGATATTTTCGTCTACTAGGCTACTCGGGATCCTAGTGGAGACGCAACCGCCATTCAGCGTATTCTGCGTGGTCATCAGAGCCACTCAAAGGAATGGCGAGGAATGTCGGAAGCTCGTTGTATTTGGGTCTTAAGAAAGGTTTTGTCGTAGCCGCGATTAGCAAGGTAAACTATAAGTTCGTTAGTACGTAGTTTGTAATTGTCCGGGTTAGAGCAAATGCGACGGAGGCGAAGTGCAAGGCTAAAAGGAATAGCTCGTTTGGTATGTTGAGGGTGGCAGGATGAAACTAGTAAATACTGGTGTTTGTTTATTCAGGCTGGAAATTCGTATTGTTTTTGGTCTTCGGCCGCATGACTCCATCTTCATGTGCTGAACTTTTTCAACTTTATGCTCTAGTTCTCTGAGGAGAATTGATACCATTTCCTTATTGTTAGAAAAACAGTATAGTGCCCGGTGACCACAAGTCCGTCCTCGAGAAACCTTGCTGCCGTTGATGCATTTCGCTAAATTAAATAAGCCCCCCGTTCTTTTAAGCCCCCACCCTCTATTAAGCCCCCCTCCCCACCCCCCTCTAAAGTGCATGAAAAAAAATAAGCCCCCCGGTGGCTTAATAGAGGATTTACGGTATTTCAACCTCGTTTCCAGGTTCTCTCTCCTACGAGTAGCGCTCCGTAGGGACGGGTAAGAGAGAACTCTGGGAACGGGGTTGACGGTATTTTAGTTTAGACATTCGCATCAACGCGCTTCTATTTTGCTAAAATTACTGACTTACTAACGAAAAGCGCCAACAGTAAACTTCCACTCAAATGTAATCCGATCCCACAGCAAACGCCCATTAAATTTTGAAACAAATTCTTCGCATTCATAAGGTTAAGGGACTGATCAAAAAGTATAGGGGGGGGGGGGGGGGTGGGCCGGAGCATTTTGAAATGTGGTTGATAAAAAACACATGACCCACCCCCTCCCTTCGGCACAAAAATGACTGACCCACCCCTAAAGCAAGGTTGGAAATTGCATGACCCACCCCCTAGTTAAAACATGGATGTTCGGTTTCCTCTTAATAATCTAATAAAACCTCGTCCTGTGCTTGACAAAATTTGTTCATACACTGCTACAACCAATATCAAAATCACAGAAATAATACGTTTCACTGAAAAGACAAATGTGAAAAATCAAAAATTTCTTGTTTCGATGGACGTTATGAGTCTTGACACAAATATACAGCAAAACGAGGGTATATTAAAATTGTCTGTCACAAAGCATATGAGAATTTCTACAAAGACAACCTATTCCTACACATTACTTGCCGGAAATGCTTAGATTAATCCTCAAAGAAAATTTCTTCCACTTCAGTGAAAGGACTACCTACAAAACCATGGAACTGCAATGGGCACAAAGACAGCAGTTTTGATTCCTTTGCCAATATTTTCATGACATATATTGAAACAACAACTCTAAGTAAAACTGTCTTTAGAACAACAGTTTGCAAATGCTACATACACGTTATCTTTTCCCTATGGGACATGAGTAAACCAGACATCGAAGCCTTCATTGAAAAAGCAAACTTCCATGACCCAACTACCGTGAATTCATGGCCGAAACCTTTGACACTGAGACTGCGTTTTTAGACACGGTTGTATACAAAGGCACAAGATTCAAGGAAAAATCTGTCCTTGATGCATAGACACATTTTAAACAAACGGAAACCTTCTTGCACACACATTTCACCACGTGTCACCTTCCAAACGTTAAAAAAGGATTTGTCAAAGGAGACGCCTTGAGAATCCTACGAAAATACTCCTCTGAAACAAACTTTGAGGAAAATAATTCAAATTAAAAAAAAAAAACGCTTGATGGACAGAGGCTACCCACAGTCTTTGATAGAAAACCTTCTACCAGAATAAAAATTCACAAAAGGGAGTCTGAACTCCTTAAACAAAACAACAAGGAGGAAAAAGAAATATTGCCATTCGTGACACAATACCAGCCCTCGGTGTCTACTATAAAGGAAGCTTGAATGAAAAAATGGAATCTTATACAAAACCAACTATAACTTCAATAAATTTTTAAAAAACCACCAATCATTTCCTTACAAATAAAGGAAAATCATTAAAGGACATGCTCGTTAGAGCCAAAAAAAAAAAAAGGTTAACAGAGGGTTCCACGCCCGTATAGATGTGCAGCCTGTCACCCTTTGTATTTTCTCGCACAACAGGTTTCTGAGTATTTTAGCAATAATTCCAGCTGGCTGTGTTTTATATAACAAGGGTAGTCAACTGTCTCGTTAGTAGTTAGTGCCTATCTATGTAATAAAATAGGGTGACCCACCCCCTAAGGGAAGCTAAAAATTGCACGACCCACCCCTTGGACAAGGCTCAAAACCTGATGACCCACCCCCTCTCTGCTCCGGCCCACCCCCCCCCCCCCTATACTTTTTGACCAGTCCCTAACGCGATAAACACTTGATGCAATCTTCCTTAGCTCGTCACACAGTTCGTCCTCTGTTGAAGAGGATTACGTGACGAAGCAAAAAAACGATGCCAAGCCGGAATACAGTTTCCCTAAATTAAGCTTACCACAATATACAGCCAAATACGGTGCGGGCGAAATCTAAAAGAAAAACGATCTGCTCACACCCAAGATTTTTGGACTTAATCGCTTCTTAAACGTCACGGAATTGCACCTTTGCTTCGATTATCCTCCAAAAATCTTTACAGTTTTAATATCATCGAAGTTGGAATCTCGAATAAAAAATGCTGTAAAAAAATACGACTGAAATAACGTATAAATCTCAGTTTTGATTCAGGTTTTTTTCTTTCTTCGGTCATCATTAACCAATTTTAGAAATGTAACTCGACTGCAAGTCGCCTGGAAGTCGTTAATACCAAAATAACGTTAGATTTGACGAACTCGGCATCAGGGGCTTTTTATACTTCTTATATCATGTGTGGCTGAATCGGTATTATTAATAAACGGGGGGGAGAGGGGGAGAGAGAGAAAATGGGTTTTACCCAAACGGGTTGGCTGGCCTAGCGCCGAACGCTACGAACGAATTTTTTATTTTAATGGTCTATTTTATTTTTAACAACGCTTGGACGAGAAATGTTCATCGACGGGCTGGATGTGGACCAGGGAACACTTCCTCACATAGGCTATAGGGGAACGAGTACAGTCTTTTTACATGGTATAATTTCTCCCCTGAATCTAACTTGAACTATGGACGGGGTCTTTATTCTAGTTTTCGTTAAAACGTAATTAAAACTTTGATGAAGTAAGCCACTCTTCCTTCCTCTTCCCAAGGCCAGGGAGTATGACACTTTCATATTTTGTAGAAAATAAAAACAGTCAAGCGTGCACATGGCAAATACCCTGGCACCGAGAAAAAACACCGGAAGTGTAGTGAACCTTTAAACTGAATTTGGGCCTCGGTAGTTCGCTTTCGTTTTCTAATATTTTAAAGGATTGTTACATCCAAAGCCGAAAACTCACCTTAAATTCTTCTCAAATGTCTGTTAAAGGCAATACTTGATTATCTTGGCATAATTAAAACGCTTTGATTTCTCGTCTGCTTAAAATATCTTTCAACTGGGCTCGGCTAAAATCCACGTGAACAGAGGGGTTTCCCCTGTGTCTTTCGAACAAGAATGCTGTAATCATGGCTTCTTTATTTTATACAGAAAGTTTCCAAGTTTTTTTTCGCCTTTTTGACTCCAACAGAAGCAACAAAAAGAAAATTTTGTGGCAAAGACTGCATCGTATAACGCAAGACTGTTAAGAGGAAGTGTGTAGTGACGAGTTTTTTAGTATAGACTGGGTGTTCATTCATTCAAAGCCGCATCGTAATTAGCGGCAAAAGTGACCGACTACAAAGTTCCACGTACATTACTTTATGATAAGTGTACATTTGGATCGATCTTGGTTGTTGTCTGAGGCAACATGCATGTAACTGCCAGCAAATAAGCGCTGCCCTCAACTCTCATCTGCTACATACTCGTGTAACCAATGATTCTATGAATGAATGAGTGAATGTCTAATGAATAACAAGTGCTTTACTCACCCAAACCTTGTAATACGGCGAAAAAGAAACAAATGAAGCTGATTATGGTTGAATCCTTCATCTTAAAGAAGTCAACAGGACCTCTCTCTCTCTCTCTCTTTGACCAGGTGGCGGATGCAGTGGCTTTAATACTCGGAAAGCCTATCCTATCGATCTGCCTGACTGGGGGCATGTAACTCAATGCTAACAAGTGTCCGCTTTCGTTAGTATTTGACTGTCACTTATCTAAATTATGCAAATCTATTAAGAGGGTTGGTCAGTCATATGACTACAGGTGTGACTGGGAAAACAAAAGGAAAAGCAATTACAGATTTAGGCAGTGACTTGTAAAACAAAGATGGGTTTTTCCCTGCTAAATTTAAAGAGCTAGGCCGTGGGAAAGTTACTAGCGGCATTGAAAATGTCATTTCTGTCCTTTCTTATGACATGCAAAGAATTTATATAAGTGTCAAAACAATTAAACGTTTGACACAAGGCAGGCGCTAGTCTGCTACACAGCCGTCTTTAGTGTCGTCACGCAACGCTCCCTCCCAGCGTTACGTGATGACACTAAAAGCGTCTGTGTATCAGACTCCACAACGGTTTCCGAATAAGTGCCCGGGCGCTTATTCGAGGAAGTACGGTACTTTTACACAACGATAGAAACGTGATGGTGTGAATTTGAAGCCTGGTGAACACTTGAGTATAATAATGTCCTTAGCTTCCTTAAGTCTCTTGTGGCTTACTACTGGTAGAGCATTTGGACTGTTAACCAAAAGTTCATAGGTTCGACTCCTAATGGGAGCACCTGGGGTCAATTTAATAAAACTTTTGCACGTGTAATTTACAAGTTTAGCTATTGTTCTCAGACTATAAAACAATGGCTACACCTGTAAATTACACGAGTAAAACTTTTATTAAATTGACCCCTGGATTCTTTCTCTTACTGGGTCAGTAACTGAAAAATCATCAATCTAATTTTACTTTAAACTACTTTTATTGTAAATCCTTACATTACACGGTTTTTGCTACAAAAAATAGTCTCTCTTCTTGTTTACTAAAAAGAGTGTAACATTTTAACGTGTTTCACAAAACACTACTTATCCCTTTTCATAGAAAAGAACTTCAGACTAACTTCAACTACGTTACAAACTGCAGAAAATAGTTTCCACCATTTTAACGTTTTTACTTAGAAACGTGTTAAGAAAGTTCGTCCATAAGAGAACAACAACAAGGAAAACCCTTCGTTCATTAGTGATCACTTATTATTAAAGTGGTAAATACTACTTCACTGTAAATTCACAGTGTTGTTTTTTAAGAACATACAACGCACTTAAGAGTTGTGCGGGGATTAATCTCATATATTCTGTATGTTCCTTTCTTGTACTTGCTGCTGTGGTTTGTCTTCTTAAACATTAGTCACAAACTGATGATGTGATTTGATTTGGCCTTCCGAGATTTGACAGTGAGATGACCTGTCAGATACTGCAATTTCAAAAAAGATACATTAGTGTCTAGTTAAAGGGCATGGCTGGAAATAAGTCGTCACGTCACTATTACTGGGCGGTGTTGATATCGTAATTTGTTAGTGACGAGAAGATCGCTCATTGCCCCTGATCAGAGGCAATGACTGTTCTGCCAGACACCGACAAATCACGATTTTTTGAGAACCAAGTTCAATAATTGTTATTCTTGTTTTGGTTTTTAATTTAGTGGGGAAATGCAGAGCCGGTCGCCATCTTTTTTGTTTCCTCAAAAACGGTGTCCAAACTGGGCATGCGCATAAGCAGAGCACTGTCTGTAATGCGCATGAGCGGACAATTGTCCGTAGGCAGTTATCAGCAGTGACTTAGAGCGCTTACCATTTGTATAGAACACTCGAAAATTTCGGTGAGAATTCAAATTGAACGTTTCATCTCCCTGGAAATTTTTCAGATAAAAGGTACACCTTCTGAGGTATTGGCTTTTTCCCACTTTTACCGAAACGATCGAAATTTTCTATACCCTTGCGTGAATTACCAGTGCTAAGAGTGCCATGCTTCCTCTCGAGAAAGAGTAGACAACGGTATTTTGTAAATGGTACAACGCAATCCCGTTCCTTTTTAACTAAGCGAAAAACAAGATCGTATCTTTTTAGGGAAAATTTTAGCGAACTTTCCGTGCAAATGGTAAGCGCTCTTAACGACCTCTGAACCGATCAAAACTTTTGCGTCATAAATTGTGTTATTCGTGATAAAGGGCAACAAGTAGGTTGGCATAATCCGTTCTCGAAACTGTCAAGTTGATTTTATTGTTCTACAAACTGTGATGTTATTTTTTCCCTGTTGTGTTTTCGTGTACTTGTTTTGCTTTGTTTCGTGATCAAGGAGACACCCCAACACTACAACTCAACTGCCACGGTTTCAGTTCAGGACAGTTCTCCATAAAACGAATTTATTGTTGTTGTTGTTGTTTTTGTTTTGTCTTCTTGCGAGGTTCTTGAGAATACAGGGAAAGCCAAAGTCAGCATGAACTTTAAAAATGTACAGAAAAGTAGCCAAACATTTTTCAGCGATAGAAAAGCAGAGATGTTAACCTTTATTGAAAACTTTGTGGTAGTCTCCTGTTTTGGTTTTGGACTTCATTGTGTCCCCTTGAAAGACGAGGTATAAATCTTCCGCAAAGTTGTATAAAGCCGAGCAAAACTACTGCACTAGCAGAAAGTATGCATCTTGCATCTAAGCCATTTCTATACCGCACAGTGCATACCAAACTATATAAAAAGTCAGTATGTGACTGAATGTAGCCTGCTCCAGACTCCAAGATAGTGAGGAAAGCGGATCGAGAAAGCTGAGCGAAAATAATTGCGTGGGAGTTGTGGAGAGACGGAGTAGTGGAGCATGTAAGCATTTTTTTCAATACCTGATTCCAGTATACCAGCTCCTGCCTGGTACACCCTATGATTGGTCAATTGTGACAGTTTATTTCAACTCTTACTACGTCAATTATTTGACACTTTGAAACGAGAAACTGTTTTTCAGGAAATGGCGGGGGTAGTCGGTGGTGCTAACAGGCTTCCCATTCTATCTTCCCGCCATTTTTTCTCGTTCGTTACCTCACTGCTCGCTCGCTTTTCTCGCTCGTCCACCCTGTCCGACAGCCTGGCACAGGCTAAACTAAATGAGAAAAGTACTTGAAGATGGATCAAAAGGAACCTTATCATCCGATTATTATGTCATTACTTAGATTACCTGAATCGTTCGTAGCGACTGATCCGGCGACTGATGATGTCTCAGGAGTCCCTTGAAGAGTTTGTAGTTGTTGTGAACTTGACGCTTTGCATCTACGCCGGCAACAGAGTGCCAAGACGAACAACACAATAACTACTAGAACTGCCAAAAGAGTACCAATCACAACGTAGGTAACCGAACCTGTGAAAAAAAAAAAAACAAAACCAAAGGAGCTTTAAATCGTGTGTTAAAAGCAAGAGATAGATAGCTAGAATTGATATCTCCAACTTATAAACTTTTATCTCAATAGCCAGTAGTCGACGGTCTAGCTTGCTCATCAAATTGATCATGTCAGGCCGTCACCTATTGTCCTTTCCCTGAGAATCATTTTTTGACCTGCCCCCAACTCTCTATCCGGTTTCAACATCCAAAATGGTGGGAGAGCATTCGTGTCATCGCTCGTGCTGCAAAATGAGCCTGCTTTGCAGGCTATCGACTCCCTCTTAAGGAACATGTCTTTAGGACGGACACATCCTTAATGCGAGCGATTAGAGTTGGTACCTGCCTTCCTCCAGTTTGGTTCACTATGAGGCGGATACCAACTGAAGTGCGGTACCCAATGTTCGACGTTGACGGAGATAAGAGACAATTAAGTGTAATACAATTTGTCAGGTCAAGTTAAGTCTAACCATAGAGCATATTAAACCTCATTTACGTTAAAATGTTTCCTTTCACGTTTTCCTTGGTAGTAGGTGTATATAAAACAACATACTTGTACAAGTTTTTCCTTGATAAGTCTCCATGTATAGTGTCACCCGTTAGATAGTTGGTAATTTAGTTAATTTGACAATTAGTCATCGGTCAGTGAGTCAGTCAGTTAGTTAGTTAGGTAGTTGACCAGTTATACAGTAGGTCAGTCAATCTGTCAGTCGAGAAAACGTCAAGGAAATATGCAATCTTTTAAAAAAGGCCATAGCTGATTCGACTTACTTTTAGACATTCTATGTGATGCAGGACTCTCAACGCATTCACAAGTGTCAGGGTCTAGGTGATCAATTCTTTTCTCGCAGATACGCTTGTAATACCCTTTGCAGACACAGGAACATGTCTTACGGTCCAATTCCTGCAGAAGGATAAGCATGTAAAAATATTTACAGTTCATTTCAATTTTACAGTACACTTAGTTTGATATCGGTGCAGAGGGGATCTGCATAAACGATCCTCACTCGAGCAACAGCAACTACAGTAAAGTGTCATTGAAATGAACACCTTTGGGATCTTATTCCGGCGTTAAGAGAGGACTCCCGATAGTAAGGAACCAATGAAAATGACTGAAGAAAGGCAGAAACAATCGCTAATGACCGGTTATTTAGAAAGGCGTCTGTCCGACCCGCCCCAGCTTGTTTTAATAAAGTGCAATTGGGTCCCCGTACAGATTTTGTGTGATAGCAATTCTGTAATCATCCGGTTGTATTCCAGTTTTCGTCTATTGGTGTGAAGCTACCTTAATGGGTTACAAATGTTATGATGAATACTGAGCTGCTGAACAAGCAACTCCTTTGGGGTTAACAATTATTTTCAGTCGCTTAGCTTCAATGTTCATTCTACTGTGAAGATCATGTTCACTTTCCGAAAATTTACTGTTATTCTGGAACATGCAGGCCACTAAAACGGGCTTTAAGTTGGAAAATTTCTAACATTTAATAAAGCCGTCTTACCTGTTTTGGTGAGCAGCCAGATGGCGATCGATTGCATTGATATTTACAAAGGTGTTTATTCCACCTGAGGGAGGAAAAAGCACACGTCCATGAAATGAGAAGAAGGAAAAAGGAGGAAACGATAAAAAAGGGGAGCCCCGTTTGTAATACCAACTAGATCCACTTATGATCACTTCTCTTTAACGAATTACCCCTAATCCTTCCATCTGGATTGGGACTGAAACTCTTGGAGCACTCGGCAACTCGAACGGGAGTGGCTAGAACGGCAACTTGAGATGAGTAGGTCAATTTCGAGCTGCCTCAACTGCGTGGTCTTAAGCTCATTTTCACACGACAGGTTTTGCAGTTGGCCTCATTTTAAAACTAAGGAAGAGTTTTTGAAACTCGGAAATAGCTTATTTCTGGGCAAAAATATGACCGAGCGAGAGAAAACGCTATCTTGTAAAATACTAAAACCAAAAATCTCCATAGGTGTTAGGACACGTAGAGAAGTGGTAGAAAACGCATGAGCGACGAGTGGGAAAGTAAAATTTAAATGCCGTAAAATCGTCTTACCGTGGGGGCTTATTTATTTCAAGCCCATTTGAGGTGGGGCTAATAGACACGGGGGGCATATTTGAGAGAGGGGGCTTATTTAGTTTAGCTAAGGCAATGGCATCAGTTCTCCATAAAAAAGTAGAATGCAAAGTGGAAACGCTGAAGTACAAAAGGTTGAAGGTCATGCAGCCAAAGATCAAAACAAATCCGAGCTTCCAGGTGGTGAATAATTCATCCTGGATCAGTCCACACGAGGTATTACAGTCTACAGTGAATAAAGTCTATCATTTTTTATTGAAGAATAATAGGGATGAAGAGAGGGCGGCTTAAAAGAGAGGGGGAGCTCCTTAAAGGGGGGGGGGGGGTTATTAGAGAGAGGGGCTTATTTGAGAGGGGGGCTTAATAGAGGATTTAGGGTATATGAACCAAAGGTAGCCGATCCACAAGTAACTTCCTAGTGTACTTCCGTTTGTAACATAGAGTCGGTCATCCTCGCGAAATAGTTAGATGACCGCCTCTATAAAACATGCATTCTAACAGAAGGCAACCAGTTGGTTATTTACAAGCGTAGTGGAGGATTTGAGCTCGGAACGACCGCGAACATGTATGTTTTATAAGGTGTTTAACAAGTGGAATTGCTTTGTTTACCTTGTCAAAACATTGCACTATTATCCAACTAAAATTCTAGAAGGTGACCGCTCCTACCTGACGGAGATGACCACTAAATACAGATCAAACAAACGGTGAACTTGGATTTGACAAGCGGCCGCTTAACACACAGGTAAATAGAGGTTTGACTGTATATATGAGTTCTCACCTAGAGTATTTCTTTCGTTTCATGACGTCACGTGGTGGTGCGTCGTCAAACTCACAGTCACATTTACAGGTTTCTTCATTCCACCTCTCCACCCGAAGGTCGCATTTATCTGGGCCACCTGTCGTACACTCTGCACCGCAGCTTGTGTGGTTATACACACGACGAAATTCATATCTGTTTCTCTCAAATGAAAACACTTTTATGTTGATTTCCTTTTGGCCAGTGGCAACGCACTTCTTGATTTTCGGGTTGACCTCCTTCCACGAACCCTCACAACGGTGGAGTCGGACATAAAAAGGTCGGAATCTATGCTGGGAATCAACTTCTACTGTTGCAAGTACTGGCTCGTTGCATTTGACACCCGGTAGCTCAGTTGACTCAGCCACTGGGAAAGGAAAAAACATAATAACTGAAAATGAGACACTACGGTAACAAAAGTGTAAAAGTACTTCTTTTTACAGCACCTTTTCTGATCAGTGTTTTACTTGGGTCCGAATGGGTATTATTTAATATAGGTTCGTGACTGGAGCTGAACCCAGATACTGATATTTCCCGAACAGTAGTTTGTATTTGAACACAAAAGAAGAAGAAAAAGGAAAGAAACAGTTAAACCTTTAAAATAAAGGATTATATTTGAGTGTCAATGTAGTATTTAGCACGGAAGAGTATTAATTGAGGATATTTTCGTCTACTAGGCTACTCGGGATCCTAGTGGAGACGAAACCGCCATTCAGCGTATTCTGCGTGGTCATCAGAGCCACTCAAAGGAATGGCGAGGAATGTCGGAAGCTCGTTGTATTTGGGTCTTAAGAAAGGTTTTGTCGTAGCCGCGATTAGTAAGGTAAACTATAAGTTCGTTAGTACGTAGTTTGTAATTGTCTGGGTTAGAGCAAATGCGACGGAGGCGAAGTGCAAGGCTTAAAGGAATAGCGCGTTTGGTATGTTGAGGGTGGCAGGATGAAACTAGTAAATACTGGTGTTTGTTTATTCAGGCTGGAAATTCGTATTGTTTTTGGTCTTCGGCCGCATGACTCCATCTTCATGTGCTGAACTTTTTCAACTTTATGCTCTAGTTCTCTGAGGAGGATTGTTACCATTTCCTTATTGTTAGAAAAAGCAGTATAGCCCGGTGACCACAAGTCCGTCCTCGAGAAACCTTGCTGCCGTTGATGCATTTCGCTAAATTAAATAAGCCTCCACCCTCTATTAAGCCCCCCCCCCCCCCTCTAAAGTGCATGAAAAAAAATAAGCCCCCCGGTGGCTTAATAGAGGATTTACGGTATTTCAACCTCGTTTCCAGGTTCTCTCTCCTACGAGTAGCGTTCCGTAGGGACGGGTAAGAGAGAACTCTGGGAACGGGGTTGACGGTATTTTAGTTTAGACATTCGCATCAGCGCGCTTCTATTTTGCTAAAATAACTGACTTACTAACGAAAAGTGCCAACAGTAAACTTCCACTCAAATGTAATCCGATCCCATAGCAAACGCCCATTTAATTTTGAAACAAATTCTTCGCATTCATAAGGTTAACGCGATAAACACTTGATGCAATCTTCCTTAGCTCGTCACGCAGTTCGTCCTCTGTTGAAGAGGATTACGTGACCGAGCAAAAAAACGATGCCAAGCCGGAATACAGTTTCCCTAAATTAAGCTTACCACAATATACAGCCAAATACGGTACGGGCGAAATCTAAAAGAAAAACGATCTGCTCACACCCAAGATTTTTGGACTTAATCGCTTCTTAAACGTCACTGAATTGCACGTTTGTCAGAACTCAAAACAACAGTTTCATATTTCCGGCTTAAACGAATTGAAAAAAAAAAAAAAACACTCTTGTGTGGAACCCAGGGTCTGATTGAAGCTATAATTTAAAATTATATCATTTTGACAAAAGACGATTTGGGGGATTAAATATTTTGGGGGTGGATTTTATTTGCGAGAACGCGGAGAAATCGCAAAGTGCCACAATCAGATCTTCCCATCATGCAATGACTCCACTAACAGATACCGGAAATAATATTTAGTTCCGGTACTGACCTTTGCTTCGATTATCCTCCAAAACTCTTTACAGTTTTAATATCATCGAAGTTGAAATCTCGAATAAAAAATGCTGTAAAAAAATACGACTGAAATAACGTATAAATCTCAGTTTTGATTCAGGTTTTTTTCTTTCTTCGGTCATCATTAACCAATTTTAGAAATGTAACTCGACTGCAAGTCGCCTGGAAGTCGTTAATACCAAAATAACGTTAGATTTGACGAACTCGGCATCAGGGGCTTTTTATACTTCTTATATCATGTGTGGCTGAATCGGTATTATTAATAAACGGGGGGAGAGGGGGAGAGAGAGAAAATGGGTTTCACCCAACCGTGTTAGCTGGCCTAGCGCCGAACGCTACGAACGAATTTTTTATTTTAATGGTCTATTTTATTTTTAACAACGCTTGGACGAGAAATGTTCATCGACGGGCTGGATGTGGACCAGGGAACACTTCCTCACATAGGCTATAGGGGAACGAGCACAGTCTTTTTACATGGTATAATTTCTCCCCTGAATCTAACTTGAACTATGGACGGGGTCTTTATTCTAGTTTTCGTTACAACGTAATTAAAACTTTGATGAAGTAAGCCACTCTTCCTTCCTCTTCCCAGGGCCAGGGAGTATGACACTTTCATATTTTGTAGAAAATAAAAACAGTCAAGCGTGCACATGGCAAGTACCGTGGCACCGGGAAAAAACACCGGAAGTGTAGTGAACCTTTAAACTGAATTGGGGCCTCGGTAGTTCGCTATCGTTTTCTAATATTTTAAAGGATTGTTACATCCAAAGCCGAAAACTCACCTTAAATTCTTCTCAAATTTCTGTTAAAGGCAATACTTGATTATCTTGGCATAATTAAAACGCTTTGATTTCTCGTCTGCTTAAAATATCTTTCAACTGGGCTCGGCTAAAATCCACGTGAACAGAGGGGTTTCCCCTGTGTCTTTCGAACAAGAATGCTGTAATCATGGCTTCTTTTTTTTTATACAGAAAGTTTCCAAGTTTTTTTTCGCCTTTTTGACTCCAACAGAAGCAACAAAAAGAAAATTTTGTGGCAAAGACTGCATCGTATAACGCAAGACTGTTAAGCGGAAGTGTGTAGTGACGAGTTTTTTAGTATTGACTGGGTGTTCATTCATTCAAAGCCGCAACGTAATTAGCGGCAAAAGTGACCGACTACAAAGTTCCACGTACATTACTTTATGATAAGTGTACATTTGAATCGACCTTGGTTGTTGTCCGAGGCAACATGCATGTAACTGCCAGCAAATAAACACTGCCCTCAACTCTCATCTGCTACATACTCGTGTAGCCAATGATTCAGCTATGAATGAATGAGTGAATGTGAATAACAAGTGCTTTACTCACCGAAACCTCGTAATGCAGCGAAAAAGAAACAAATGAAGCTGATTATGGTTGAATCCTTCATCTTAAAGAAGTCAACAGGACCTCTCTCTCTCTCTCTCTCTCTCTTTGACCAGGAGGCGGTTGCAGTGGCTTTAATACTCGGAAAGCCTATCCTATCGATCTGCCTGACTGGGGGCATGTAACTCAATGCTAAAAAGTGTCCGCTGTCGTTTAATAGTATTTGACTGTCACTTATCTAAATTATGCAAATCTATTAAGAGGGTTGGTCAGTCATATGACTACAGGTGTGACAGGGAAAACAAAAAGAAAAGCAATTACAGATTTAGGCAGTGACTTGTAAAACAAAGATGGGTTTTTCCCTGCTAAATTTAAAGAGCTAGGCCGTGGGAAAGTTACTAGCGGCATTGAAACTGTCATTTCTGTCCTTTCTTATGGCATGCAAAGAATTTATACAAGTGTCAAAACAATTAAACGTTTGACACAAGGCAGGCGCTAGTCTGCTACACAGCCGTCTTTAGTGTCGTCACGCAACGCTCCCTCCCAGCGTTGCGTGATGACACTAAAAGCGTCTGTGTATCAGACTCCACAACGGTTCCCAAATAAGTGCCCGGGCGCTTATTCGAGGAAGTACGGTACTTTTACACAACGATAGAAACGTGATGGTGAATTTGAAGCCTGGTGAATACTTGAGAATAATAATGTCCTTAGCTTCCATAAGTCTCTTGCTGCTCTTGTGGCTTATTACTGGTAGAGCATTTGGACTGTTAACCAAAAGTTCATAGGTTCGACTCCTAATGGGAGAATCTGGGGTCAATAGACAGTATTCGTATTCTCCGACAGTCCTGGGACGAGTAGGCCTTGATCATGAATGCGAGGCTCATGCACGGAACTTCTCGCCAAGAGGACAAATAAATATGAGAAAACTGCGGCTGAGTTTGCCGGATTTAAGGAAAATTTTTAACATTGTAAAGTTCCGAAGGGCTTACATACTTGAGAGATCATTATTTCAAACAACAAAAGGAAGATCTGCTCATTATTACTAAGAAAAACAGCGATCCTGACCATAATTATATTGATGAGAAGAGTGCTTGGTGAGCGAGTTTATAGTTTAGTACAAACAGAGATGTTCTCAAAATCCCCGAAGCCATTTTAATTGTAATTTTCAGTGGCCTTTAAACTTTTTGAAGAATATCTTTTATTGAAATGGACGTAATTATCGAATGCCTGCGATAAAGTTAACAGTGATGTTATCACACCTACTTTGCAGTTGAAATTTTCTAACAGAGCGAATGCAAAATCTTGAATGTGTATTTGAAGTAAACCAACGACTCATTCAGTGGATAATTACTTATCAGGACGGGGCTTAGCGTTCTGCACACAGTCCATGTGCATTTTAAGGGAGTTAAACCGGTTTGAACAAAGATGACTAGGTAAAATTTATTTTTAAATTTAAGTTACATTATCTTCGATAACAACTGTGCGAGAGTACAAAAACGTACACGCAGTTGAACACAGAGTTTGGTACAGACGATAACACTGAGCAGTTTAAACTCCACACTACAGATACACACAAGAGAAAAAGAATAATAAGAAGAATAAAATTTTATAAAAAGGATTCGAGTATTGACATTTGGACACAATATACCATTTTCTTGATTACTTCTCGTTTCTTCTTTTGGCTTCGTGGCTTTTTAACTTTTGCTGTTAGTACGACCAGCTCTTCCCACGGTTTTGTTTTTTGAAACAGATATCCCTTTAGCTTACCCGTAAGGTTTCAGCTTTTAAATCTTGCTGTTTTTTGCTGATTTCTATCGTTTTGCAGGGATTCAGCCGCGACTAACCAATGTTTGTTTGTATTTTTGCCAAAAAGTTCCCCGCTTTAGCCTCGCAATCATGCTGTGAAGTCTCTTGTCCCAGGGCCGTCGGGGAATACGAATATCGTCTATTTAATAAAACTTTTGCACATGTAATTTACAAGTGTAGCTATTGTTCTCAGACTGTAAAACAACGGCTAAACTTGTAAATTACAAGTGTAAAACTTTTATTAAATTGACCCCTGGATTCTTTCTCTAACTGGGTCAGTAACTGAAAAATCATCAATCTAATTTTACTTTAAACTACTTTTATTGTAAATCCTTACATTACACTGTTTCTGCTACAAAAAATAAAGTCTCTCTTCTTATTTACTAAAAAGAGTGTAAAATTTTAACGTGTTTCACAAAACACTACTTATCCCTTTTCATAGAAAAGAACTTCAGACTAACTTCAACTACGTTACAAACTGCAGAAAATAGTTTCCACCATTTTAACGTTTTTACTTAGAAACGTGTTAAGAAAGTTCGTCCATAAAGTCTAGAGCAAGGAAAACGCTTCGTTCGTTAGTGATCACTTATCATTAAAGTGGTAAATACTACTTCACTGTAAATTCACAGTGCTGTTTTTTAAGAACATACAACGCACTTAAGAGTTGTGCGGGGATTAATCTCATTTATTATGTATGTTCCTTTCTTGTACTTGCTGCTGTGGTTTGTCTTCTTAAACATTAGTCACAAACTGATGATGTGATTTGATTTGGCCTTCCGAGATTTGACAGTCAGATGACCTGTTAGATACTGCAATTTCAAAAAAGATACATTAGTGTCTAGTTAAAGGGCATGGCTGGAAATAAGTCGTCAGGTCTTAAAGTATTACTGGGCAGTGTTGATATCGTAATTTGTTAGTGACGAGAAGATCGCTCATTGCCCCTGATCAGAGGCAATGACTGTTCTGCCAGACACCGACAAATCACGATTTTTTGAGAACCAAGTTCAATAATTGTTATGCTTGTTTTGGTTTGTAATTTACTGGGGAAATGCAGAGCCGGTCGCCATCTTTTTGTTTCCTCAAAGACGGTGTCCAAACTGGGCATGCGCATAAGCAGAGCACTGTCTGTAATGCGCATGAGCGGACAATTGTCCGTAGGCAGTCAGATCAGCAGTGACTTTGAGCGCTTACCATTTGTATAGAACGCTTACCATTTGTATAGAACTTGTATATAATTTATTGAGCGCTTACCATTTGTATAGAACACTCGAAAATTTCGGTGAGAATTCAAATTGAACGTTTCATCTCCCTGGAAATTTTTCAGATAAAAGGTACACCTTCTGAGGTATTGGCTTTTTCCCACTTTTACCGAAACGATCGAAATTTTCTATACCCTTGCGTGAATTACCAGTGCTAAGAGTGCCATGCTTCCTCTCGAGAAAGAGTAGACAACGGTATTTTGTAAATGGTACAACGCAATCCCGTTCCTTTTTAACTAAGCGAAAAACAAGACCGTATCTTTTTAGGGAAAATTTTAGCGAACTTTCCGTGCAAATGGTAAGCGCTCTTAACGACCTCTGAACCGATCAAAACTTTTGCGTCATAAATTGTGTTATTCGTGATAAAGGGCAACAAGTAGGTTGGCATAATCCGTTCTCGAAACTGTCAAGTTGATTTTATTGTTCTACAAACTGTGATGTTATTTTTTCCCTGTTGTGTTTTCGTGTACTTGTTTTGCTTTGTTTCGTGATCAAGGAGACACCCCAACACTACAACTCAACTGCCACGGTTTCAGTTCAGGACAGTTCTCCATAAAGCGAATTTGTTGTTGTTGTTGTTGTTTTTGTTTTGTCTTCTTGCGAGGTTCTTGAAAATACAGGGAAAGCCAAAGTGAGCATGAACTTTAAAAATGTACAGAAAAGTAACCAAACATTTTTCAGCGATAACAAAGCAGAGATGTTAACCTTTATTAAAAACTTTGTCGGCAATGCCCAGTTTTCTTTTAGGACTTCATTATGTACCCTTATAAGATGAGATATAAATTTTCCGCACAGTTGTAAGTCGAGCAAAACTACCGCACGCGCAGAAAGTATGCATCTTGCACTTGTAAAGTATTTTGAAAGCCATTTTATCTACCGCACAGTGCATGCCAAACTATATAAAAAGTGAATTGGTGACTGAATGTAGCCTGTTCCAGACTCTCAGATAGTGAGGAAAGCGGATCGTGAAAAGTTGCGCGAAAACTGCGTCAGAGCTGAGGAGAGACGGAGTAGTTTTCAAGACCTTATTCCAGTATACCAGCTCCTGCCTGGTTTACCTTATGATTGGTCTATTGTGACAGTTTATTTCATCATTTGCTACGTCAATTATTTGACACGTTGAAACGAGAAACTGTTTTTTAATAAGTGGGCGGGGTCGTGGGCTACTTCACTGCTCTTTCGCTTTTCTCGCTCGTCCACACTGACGGGGAGCCTGGCACAGGCTAGACTGAATGAGAAACGTTCTTGAAGATGGATTAAAAGCGATCTTATCCGATTATTATGTCATTACTTAGATTACCTGAATAGGTGGTGGCGTCTGATGATGTCTCACGCGCCATTTGATTAGTTTTTGGTCTTTGTAAACTTGACCGTTTGCATCTACGCCGGTAACAGAGGCTCAAGACGAACAACGCAATAACCACTAGAACTGCCCCAATCACAACGTAGGTAATCGAACCTGTAAAAAAAACAAAACCAAAAGAACTTTAAATCATGTGCTGAAAGCAAGAGATAGATGCCTAGAATTGATATGTGCAACTTGAAAACTTTTATCTCAATAGCAAGTAGTCGACTGTCTAGCTTGCTCATCAAATTGATCACGTCAGGCCGCCATCCGTTGTCCTCTCCCTGAGAATCATTTTTTTACCTGCCACCAACTCTCTTAAAATTGAAGGCAAGGCTGATCGGAGAGCTAAGGTTTACAAATTTATTTGCCCAATATTTCGACTAGACAACACTTGAACCCTATATGATGAACAGACGAGATGAAATTTAATCTATGGACATATATTTTTATGTAACCTTGTTATACAAGTTTTTGTCTATTGTTTTCCGCCACCAATCGTAGTTTATTTTTCATTTTTTGTATTATTTTATATACTGTAAGTGTAACCGTTTATTCTATCCTCACTTAGCTTTTCCAGCCCCTGATGAAGACTATAGTTTTGTCTAGTCGAAATATTGGGCAAAAAAAGTCTTAGCTGTCCGATCAGCCTTGCATTCAATTTTAAGTGTTATATTGCTGATCCTGATCAACGACAAGATCCGGCTTTTCCTCGCCCCTGTTTGTCCAAGTGGTCCTTGCAAGACTTGTTCCCCAACTCTCTATATGCTTCAACATCCAAGATGATGGGAGAGCGTTTGTACCATCGCTCGCACTACAAAATACGTCTGCTTTGCAGGCTATCGACTCTCTTTTATAATGAACACGTCTGTAGGACGGACACATCCCTAAAGCGGGCGATTAGAGTTAGGGTACCTGCCTTCCTCCAGTTTGATTTACTATAAGGCGGATACCAACTGAACTGCCGTACCCAACGATGTTCGTCGTTGAGGGAGTTAAGTGACAGTTAAGCGTAATCTTAACCATATAGCCTACTAAACCTCACATATGTTAAAATTTTTCCTTCCACGTTTTCCTTGGTAGTAGGTCAGTGTATATAAAATAACATACTTATACAAATTTTTCCTTGACAAGTCTCCATGTATAGTGTCAGTCCGTTAGATAGTTGGTAATTTAGTTAATTTGACAGTTAGTTGGTTAGTTAGTTAAATTAGTTAATTAGTTAGTTATTTAGTTAGTTAGTTAGTTAGTTAGTTAGTTAGTTAACCAGTTATACAGTAGTTCAGTCAGTCAGTCAGTCATATCAGTCAGCCGAGAAAACGTCAAGGTGTATTGGAAATATGTAATCATTTTAAAAAAGGCCATAACTGAGTCGACTTACCTTTAGACATTCCATGTGATGTACGACCCTCATCGCATTCACAGGTGTCGGGGTTTAGGGGAACTTTTCTGTTCTCGCAAGCACGCTTGTAAACCCCTTTGCAGACACAGGAACATGCGTTATTGTCCAATTTCTGTAAAAGGATAAGCATATAAAAGTACTTATACCTCATTTCACTTTTACAGTACACTTAGTTTGATATCGGTGCAGAGGGGATCTGTATAAACGAACCTCTCTCGAGCAACAGCAACTACAGTAAAGTGTCATTGAAATGAACACCTTCTTTCGGCACCATCTTCTTTCGGCGTTAAGAGGGCACTTCCCGATTATAAAAACCAATGAAAATGACCGAAGAAAGGCAGAAACAATCGCTAATGACCGGTTATTTAGACAGGCGTCTGTCCGACCCGCCCCCGCTTGTTTTAATAAAGTGCAATTGGGTCTCGTACAGAATTTGTGTGATAGCAATTCTGTAATCACCCGGTTGTATTCCAGTTTTCGTCTATTGGTGTGAACCTACCTAAATGGGTTACAAATGTTAAGATGACTATTGAGCTGCTGAACAAGCAACTCCTTTGGGGTTTAAAATAATTATTTTCAGTCGCTTAGCTTCATTGTTCATTCTACTGCGAAGATCATGTTCACTTTCCGAAAATTTACTATTATTCTGGAACAAGTAGGCCACTAAAACGGGCTTTAAGTTGTAACATTTCTAACACTTAAATAAAACCGTCTTACCTGTTTTGGTGGGCAGCCAGATGGCGATCGATTGCATTGATATTTACAAAGGTCTTTATTCCACCTGAGGGAGAAAAAAGCACACGTCCATGAAAATAAAAGGAGGAAAAAAGTAGGAAACGATAAAAAAGGGGAGCCCCGTTTCTAATACCAACTAGATCCACTTATGATCACTTCTCTGTAGCGAGTTGCCTCTAATCCTTCCATCTGGATTGGGACTGAAACTCTTGGAGCACTCGGCAACTCGAACAGGAGTGGCTAGAACGGCAACTTGAGATGAGTAGGTCAATTTCGAGCTGCCTCAACTGCGTTGTCTTACATACATACATACATACATACATACATACATACATACATACATACATACATACATACATACATACATACATACATACATACATACATACATACATACATACATACATACATACATACATACATACATACATATCCTTTATTTAAAAACGATATGGTTTAAAGCTCAAAGCTTGTGGGGTCGTGTAAAAATGATTACAATTGGATAAAACTGTATAAAAATAAGAATAACATCACTTACAAAATACAACTACAATTAAAACTCTAAAAAATATTCAATAAGATTCTAACCAAAAAGTAAAGAAAGAAATAAATAAAAATAAATTTTAAAAAAATACAAGGTTAAAATGAATTTACATTGGTTACCTCTAAGTAAATTGACTACAGCATTTAAAACAAAAAATAGTTAAAAGCATTTAAAATCTTGGTAGTGCCTGGGCGGCGACTGGACCGACTGTGCGCTAAAATCAAGTTCCTTAAAATAAGAGTCCTTCTTCACTTTGCGATAAAAAACAATAAACTGGTCTGTAAAATGACTCGAGACAGCGTTCCAAAGAATAGCGCCTCTATAGCTAATAGAGTTTTTTAAGAAACTGCGAGTTAAAAGGCGGGACGATTATGTTATTACTCCTTCTGAAGTTGTATGCAGTGCATGGTTTATTTGTCAAGTATGAAAGAGCCGTAGGTGCTTCACCTATAAACACGCTATGGAGTTGTTTAATTAATCGAAGTCCTGTCGAAGTTTATAATAGAGGGTTAAAGTATTCCAGTTCGAATGTCGATAAACTTCCTCGGTAGGCATATCTCGGGGCAAGTTGTATATAATTCTGGCTGCCCAACGGTGAAGTACTTCCAGAGAATGTAGAAGATCTGCATTAGGGCAGCCGCCCCAAACGATTAGTCCATATAGAACTGAAGGTAATATTATCTTGAAGTACAAGTCCAATAGGGAGTTTCTGCTCAAGAGCGAACTCCTTTTCAGGAGGTTCACGGTTTGTTTACGAAATTCTTTTTTACATCTGTAAGGTGACGTGACCAGGAAAGCCTCTCATCGATAGTAACGCCCAAAAGACGAGAGTGTTTCACCCACTCGATCCGATCCTCTCTAATAGTCACAGAATTTAGCGGCCCGATGTGCGGTTTTCTCAATGTCTTAAGCTCATTTTCACACGACAGGTTTTGCAGTTGGCCTCGTTTTAAAACTAAGCAAGAGTTTTTGAAACTCGGAAATAGCTTATTTCTGGGCAAAAATGTGACCGAGCGAGAGAAAACGCTATCTTGTAAAATACTAAAACCAAAAATCCCCACAGGTGTTAGAGATAGCTTAAAATGGACACGTAGTGAAGTGGTAGAAAACGCATGAGTGACGAGTGGGAAAGTAAAATTTAAATGCCGTAAAGCATTTGAAATGGGGCTAATAGACACGGGGGGCATATTTGAGAGAGGGGGCTTATTTAGTTTAGCTAAGGCAATGGCATCAGTTCTCCATAAAGAACTAGAATGCAAAGTGGAAACGCTCAAGTACAAAAGGTTGAAGTTCATGCAGCCAAACAATAAAACAAATCCGAACTTCCAGGTGGTGAATAATCCATCCTGGATCAGTCCACACGAGGTTTTACAGTCTACAGTGAATAAAGTCTATCATTTTTTTTTGAAGAATAATAAGAATGAAGAGAGGGGGGATTAAAAGAGAGGGGGAGATTCTGAAAAGGGGGGGGGGGGGGTTATTAGAGAGAGGGGCTTATTTGAGAGGGGGGCTTAATAGAGGATTTACGGTATATGAACCCAAAGTAGCCGATCCAAAAGTAACTTCCTAGTGTACTTCCGTTTGTAACATACAGTCGGTCACCCTCGCGAAATAGTTAGATGACCGCCGCTATAAAAGAGGTATTCTAACAGAAGGCAACCAATTGGTTATTTACGAGCGTAGTCGCGGATTTGAGCTCGGAACGACCGCGAACAAATGCAGCAAGTGGCGAAAGCGAGCCTCGGGAAGGCCGGATTGCGAATCCAACGAGCAGGCCACTCGGCCACGCTACCTCCTTTGTTAACAATATGTATGTTTTATAAGACGTTTAACAAGTGAAATTGCCTTGTTTATCTTGTCAAAACATCGCACTATTATCCAACTAAAATTGGCCAATTGGGAAGCCTAGCTAAGGGGTGACCGCGCTTACTTGATGGAGGTGACCGCTAAATACATGTCAAATAAACGGTGAACTTGGATTTGATAAGCGGCCGCTTAATACACAGGTAAATAGAGGTTTTACTGTATATATGAGTTCTCACCTAGAGCCGTTCTTTGGTTCCATGATGTCACGTGGTGGTGCTTCGTCAAACTTACAGTCACATTTACAGGTGTCTTCATTCCACTTCTCCACGTAAGGGTCGCATTTATCTGGGCCACCTGTCGTACACTCTGCACCACACCTTGTGTGGTTATCCACATAATGAACATCATATTTGTTTGTCTCAAATGAAAACACTTTTATGTTGATATGCTGTATACCAAGAGCAACGCACCTCTTGGTTTTCGGATTGACCTCCTCCCACGAACCCTCACAACGGTGGAGTCGGACATAAAAAGGTCGGAATCTATGCTGGGAATCAACTTCTACTGTTGCAAGTACTGGTTCGTTGCATTTGACAGGCGGCAGCTCTATCGGCTCAGCAACTGAGAGAAAAAAACAGAATAACTGAAAATAAGTAACTGCGGTAACAAAAGTGTCAAAGTGCTACTTTCCCAGCGCCTTTTCTGATCGGTGCTTAATTGGGTCCGAATGGGTATTACCTTCTTGACTGGAGCTGAACGCAGGTAGACTACGTGTAGTCTAGACCGTAGGTACAGTTCTTTAACAGTATTTTATAATTGAGGACAAAAGAAAAAGTACAAGGAAAGAAACAGTCACGCCTTTAAAAACGCAACGAAAGAGTATTATTAATTGACGATTTTTTACTTCTCCTACTGGATCCTACTTATACTGGCGACGCAACCGCCATTCTCATATTGTCATCCAAGCCATGCGAAGGCCTAGCCGTTTGCAGGGCACGGGCAGTAGTTTCATTTCCCAGTTACTTCAAGACTTTGACCATGGGTATTGGTTTGGCCACGAGGATCGAAAACTCTCGAAAACTCTCAACTTTGTGTCGCAGGGAGGCTGGGGAGAGGGGAAAAGGCGCGCGGGGCACGATGGGAAGGGGAAAGAGAGGATTGCTACTTTCACTGGTACACCGTAAACTTCCGAAAATAAGCCCCGGGACTTATATTTTTCAAAGGCCCTTTATGAGGGGCTTATTTTTGGAGGGGCTTATATTCGGAGGGAAATTTTCGTTTCAAAATCGATTGGGCTAGCCTTATAGTTGGAGGTAAATTTACCGTTTTTGCTTTGTTTTACTTTGTACATATATTTGAGGGCAATTTCAAAGTACAAGCCCCTGGGGGGCTTATATTTGGTGGAGAGATTCTGCGTTGCCGTTTTGGGGGGCTTGTATTTGGAGGGGCTTGTACATGGAGGGGCTTATTTTCGGAATTTTACGGTATTCCGCGGTGATCGTACTGCGGTTCAATGCATGAAGACTGAAACTAATTGTCCGTTAAAAGGTTCTTTATGAAATGTAAATCACGAAATACATTAGCTTTGAAAAGAAGCCGTCACGTTCTCTTAGAGGTTGCGGGTTTTGGAAGAAGAAATGCTGGACTATTTTAGTTTTGACATTCGAGTCAACGAATAACGCCCATGGGCCCACAGTAAACGAATATTTCCTCCTTCGCTCCTCAACTGAAATGTAATCCGATCCCATGGCAAGCGCCCATCAAATTCTTCGCATTCACAACTGAGGTTAATCTTCCATGGCTCGTCACGCAATAATTCTTCCTTCGTTGAAACGAAGCAGGCTTACCATAGTGTACAGGGAACCAGCTAAAAACTGTGCGATTAAAATCTAAAAGAAAAACGATCTGCTCTCACCTAAGATTTTTGGACTTAATCGCTTCTTAAACGTTTGCGAGAACTCGATTTGATACTCATCTTCGGCTGAAACATCGACTGCCAGGGTCTGATTTAAGTTATAATTCTCGTCAATTTAAAACTATATCATTTTCACAAAAGACGATTTGGGGAATTGAATATTTTGGGGGCTGCGGGAAATTTTGCGAAACGCGGAGAAATCGCGAAGTGCGACACCGATCTTCCCATCATCCCGTGACTCCACTAACAGATACCGGAAATAACGTAGTAATGTAACATTTAGTTCCGGTACCGACCTTTGCTTTTGGTTTCGGTATTAAAGGCAGCTCATTTACGTTTTCGATTATCCCCCACAAATCCTTAGAGTCATTCAAACCCGTTGAAAAAACAACAACAAACTGTTGTAAAAATTAACTGGAAAACACATCATGATAATACGATAATAGATTACTGAAGTAGTTCTGATACCGTGTGTTTTCGTTTTGGTCATCATTTACAAAGTTAGAAAACGTAACTCGACTACGGGTCGTTATAATACAAAAATAACGTTGGATTTGACGAACTTGACATTAAGGGCTTTTTACTTTTTATATCGTGTGTGGCTGTATCTTCATAAGGCGGGGGAAAGAAAATGGGGTTTTACCTCAAAATGAACGCATTTTTGATTTTACCCTACTTAATCATAACTATGCTTGGGAAAGAAATGTTTATCGACGGGCCGGACCGGATGTGTCCAGGGGACACCCCCTTACACGGGCTTATACTGGAACGACAGTCTTTTCACATGGTCAGGAGCCTATCAAATGGAGCCTCCATCTCCCATACAAGCCCTTGGAGTCAACCCTTTCCCGAGTAGATTTATAATTAGAACGGTTCCCAGGGGAGACTTCGCGCGCCGACGGTGGGAAGAGCCAATCACAACGACTAAATGACACTGCTATTGTACTTCATGAAACAGCTGGAAATCCGGTGCTGACAGGCCAAACAAAATCGTAAGCTAGTGAAACGTGACTTGCGTTTTCATCCCTCAGAGATTTTCTTTCTTTTCTTTCTAGCGGGTAGATTATACTGTGGAGAGTTTTGAACTCTGACTATGTTAATCTTAATTTTGGTTGCTTGTCTCACATTTATAAGAGGCCATGAAGCTGGTCTGTTACATGCGTAATGATTAACTACTACCTGCAGTCTGTAGTTCTGACAGGATTCGTTTTCTTTAGCCAATTTTTTTGAGCGTTAAGGTTCTTATTTCGGCTAAATGACTCAGTATTAATCAAATTTCTAGTTTTTCAAGTTTTTCTCCGAAATGCGTTTGTCTGAATAAATACTGTGGTTGTTTTGTCCGTCAGTTAGTGTGATGATTCCCTGCTATGTTTTGTAACGCCGAGCCCAGCCATTGTTTTCTCGCAAAAAAGTGATCTACAGATGCGAATTCGAAGGAAAGAATTGGCCTAAACTTCTACATTAATTGCTGAGAATTCTCCTGTTAGTCAGTCATAATTCTTTGGGCGCAGACACAATCCATTTTGTTTTTCTTGAGATAAGAGGGTCTTTGGACTGGAGCGCGATGTCACAAATTCCACCGTTAGCAAATTACTTTTGATTTAGCTTCACGGTCGGGCAACTGTTGTCTTCTGTTCAACTTTCCAAGTGCTAGTTTTATCAGGCAACTCTCATGGTGATACAAGTCAGTTGTAAAGGAAGACTGCAATTTTTCTGAAGCATTCCTCCTTGGTTGCTACTTAGGTCATCGCTTTTGCACGCGGTGCTTAACTGGCGAAATCCACTCCACGGCGATAACAAAAATCAAATGATCCTGGCACTTTTTCGGCGCTGATCATCGAAGAGTTTCAAATCGTCCACAGAACGCTTACTCGTCGACTCTTTTCAAGGTGCATGCTTAAATGTGGGATGTACGACGGCAAAAAAAAAAAAAACAAACAAACACTCGCAAAGAACCTTTCCGTGATACTCAGTTCGCTGCCTTTGTCCCATCGCTTAATGCTCAGTCTCAGTCGGGTAATTCATTCACTTTTATTTCATCCCAGATCCCAGCGGCTGTAAAACTGTAAAAATGGACGTATAGTAAAAAAGGAAAACGGTCGAAAGACGGGCTTCTGAGTTCGACTTCATCCAACTTCATTTTTTTCACGGTGACATACGAGACTCACGGAAATATGACACTTTTCGCGGGAAACAAGCCGTTCTATTTATAAATCTACTCGGGAAAGGGTTGACTCAAGAAATTAATGGAGATGGAGGCTCCATTTGATGGGCTCCTGACATGGTATAATTTCTGGGCTTTATTTACCTTTTAAACCTTTAAACTTGAACTACAGACGGGGTCTTTATTTTTCCCTAGAAATTAAGACTAAGCTGAAGTAAACCACTCTTCCTTCAACTTCCCAAGGCCGAGAAGTTAAACACTTTCATATTTTACAGAAAATAAAAAGAGAAATGTGCACATGGCGAGTACCGGGCACCGGAAAAATACACCGGAAGTAATAAGGTATTTATGTTCGAGCGCTCGAGCAGTGAACTTTTGGGCGTAGGTGACTGGTTCGCTTTCGTTTTCGAATATTTTAAAGGATTGTTAAATTTTTAAGGGCATTCAGAGCCGAAAAATTTCCTTAAATTCTTCTTAGATTTCCCTTAAAGGGAGACACTTGATTATATTGGCATAATTAAGCGCTTCGATTCTTTGTCTTCTTAAAATATTTTTCAATGTGCACGGGTAAAATCCACGTGGACAGAGAGGCCGGGGTTTCCCGTCTCTTTCGAACAAGAACGCTGTAATTATGGCTTCTGTATTGTACAGAAGGTGTCTACATTTTTTTATCCTTTTCTACACTAATAGAACCAACAAAAAACAAAATTTTGTGGCAAAACCTGCACCATACAACGAAAGACTGTGGAGCGGAAGTGTGTAGAAGCTGGTGTAAAATATTGGGTCGGTTTTCATTCATTCAAGTCAAAGACGCATGGTAATTGACCGACTAAATTCTTTGTACATCACCTTATAATCAGTGTACATTTGAATCGGTCTCAGATGTTCCCCTAGGCATCATGCGCTTAATTTTGAGTAAATCAGCTCTTCCCTCAACTCTAATCTGCCGTACTCACGTAGCCGAATGATTCTGTGAATGAGTAAATAACAAGTGCTTTTAATACTCACCGTAACCTGGCAATGCGGAGAAAACGTAACAAATGAAGCAGATTATGGCAGAATCCTTCATCTTAAACAAGGTCAACAGCAGGCAGGACCTCTCTCTTTGCCCAGAAGGCGGTTGTAGTGGCTTTTTATACTCGGGAAGCAAGTCCTATCGATCGTCGCTGACTGGAAGCATGTAAAAAATGCTCAAAGCTACCGCTGTCGTGAATATATAACAGTCATTAACTCGGGAATTATCCCTAAAGAGGGTTGGTCAGTCATGCGACCACAGCGTACGACAGGGGAAACAGACAGGGGGAAACAGACAGGGGCCGTGGGAAATTACAAGTAGTATTAAATTAAGTGTCATTTCTTACGACATGCAGCGAATTTATAATACTCTAACAGTGAAACCTGTATTAAGCGGACACCCTCGGGGAAGGCTGTAGTGTCCGCTTAATACAGGGTGTCCGCCTAATACAGGTTTCGATATATAACGTCGTATGAGGTGTCAAATGCCATTCAAATGAACAATGGAAGCGTTTATAATACTCCCAGAGACTATGACGATAGACATTTGCATTAATTTCTTTATCAAAGTGAACCAATTGATCATAGTACCATAAACGTGGATTGCAACTCAAATTTGAAGAAATCAGATGAGTGAAACAAGCTCTATACAAACAAAACGAATAGAAAACAATCCTGTACTGTGAAACTAATCAAATAAGTTCATCAAGTCACGTTTTTTAATGTAAAAATCGAAAAATTTGTGGGTGGCCATTCGAGGCAATCTTTCGCATTTCCGTGTCTGGCGTGTTGGGTGGTGGAATTTAATTACAAGTGTCCGTTTAATACAGGTTGGCAACAATAGAAATGACCATTTCAGGTACTTTTTAGGTGTTCGCGTCCGCTTAATAGAGGTGTCCGCTTAATAAAGGTTTCATTTAAAGTAAATAAGGGAAATAAATTTGGGGACTTCGGCTACTGTCCGCTTAATAGAGAGTGTCCGCTTAATACGGTGTCCGCTTAATACAGGTTTCACTGTAAGTGTGACGTAAAGGACCCCTAAACATTGAACAGTTTGGTAGTCTGTTACACAGCCCTTTTTTAGAGTCGTCACACAACGCGTGACGACACTAAAAGCGGCTGTGTAGAAGAGTTACAATTTGGGTGCAACCTCGACACCTCAGCATTTCATCCAAGCAAGCAATAAAATTCTTCAAAAAGTTCTCGGTACATTTTAAATGATATTAATGGAATGAAATTGTTTAAAATCAGATCCTTATCCTGATCCTCCTTGCTCAACAGTGTTAATACAGAATTACAAACTTTTTGTTTGGTTTACATACCGAGATAGCGAGTGGAGGAATTGGATACTGATACCGATATCGGTCACTTTCAGTGCTCTACTCCAGTTTATAACGCTTTCATATATCAAGACCTAAAGGTGAATTAACCACATCCTCAATTGATAATTTCCTTATGACTTTACAAAAGCAGGCGCATTTAATTTGTCGAGTCGACTTCTCCTTCATGATCCAACAGTAAAATATTTACTCCACGCTACGTATGTTTTATGATAAACAGTCAATTGTTTTATATATCGAAGGCGTATTTCTCAGTTCATGATTCCGTTTATTCCTTGGTGTCAGTGCTAAGTTGATGGCTCTGTTAGGCTGTCGTCTGTGTCAAGAGTGTGAAGGCAAAAAAAACTGTCATAAATTTTCACTGGACGTAAGCTGTTATCTATAACATTTTTATGAGCTTCTGTAGGTATTTAATGTCAGAAGTTAAAAGGACAGCCTTTGTGTGCAAGACTGAAGAGAGCGCACGGAGACGCGTTCTACCCAGGTCTCCTCGACTATCAACACTTTAACTCGTCTCGCTTGTTCCTCGCCCGCTAGCCAGCTGGCCAATCCTTCGGGTCAAGTTTGTGTAGCAGTGACTCGTGGCTCCCACCGCTAAAAAAGAAACCACCTCCTTTGCAACATTTCAAATACGGGAAAATTTCACTCGATACATGGGAATATGGCGGCACAGGTACAATCATAATAATCACCTCAGCCCCCCTTCTTAATTTAGATATCGCTCTTGAAGGTGAGAAAGTGAAACGAATATATGATTTCTGTCCCTTTACATTTGCGTCATACTCGTGATACATATTAATAGTGCCACACAACGTACGTATTGTTCGCCTTATAGCACACATCTTATCAACAGTCTCAGTCTCAGAGATCGAAAGCTAGAAATATCACATGACAGTTACGATACCTGTGTCGCTGCTTACACCAGCTTACGTCACACGCGTTAAATACTGATTCTCTGCCGCTTGACTAATCATGGCGTCTATAGTTTACCTAGGCCAAACAATCCATACAATCACCTTAAGGTTTATTGACTTTTGCTTGATGTGGAAAACCAGATATTTCGGATTCTCCCAGTGATCGTATGCAAAATTCTGGATCTATTGAAATTTTTGTTCTGGGAGGATCCGGGGGGGGGACTCTTTATACAATGGCCTATTCTGGGAGGCACCCCCCGCACGGAAAGGGATACCTTTTCCAGGCTTCAGATGAAAGGGTAGGGGTTGAAGTATATGAAAGGGGAGGAAAGGGTAGGAAAATGATGGAGGTTTGTGAAAGGACCTAACAGGGTCAACAGGCGCATTTTATGGCTGTGAAAAATACCCGGGGGGGGGGGGGTACTGCCATATATGGGCTATATAGGTATGTGCCGCTGTGAAGGGTATGGTTTTCAAGCAGTTTACTCTAGGATAGGGGGATTTGGGGAGTTTTCTCTAGTATAGGGTATCATTTTTCAGGAAACTGATCAGTTGGTTGAAGATTTTATCTAGATTAGGTACACAGCTACTCTAGGATAGGGGGATTTGGGGAGTTTACTCTAGTATAGGGTAGCAAAATTCAGCTGAACTAGCTCTGGTAAAGGTTAAGGGTTCCAGGCTTCCAGCGGCACATCCCCACCCAGAAATTCCTAAAGTGCCCCCCCCGGGGAAAAATACTAGAAAGCTTCCCAGTTTAGTGATTTAATCATATTTAAAAGACAGAGCATTTACAGCAGTTAAAAAGGATGCATCCGTCTGAACCACGTATGTGAAAGGGGTATCATTTGTCAAAAAAAGGTATACGAAAGAGGTCCCTTTAGATCAAAAAGGGTATTTAAAAGGTAAGTGGTGAGAACTCGGGGCAAAGCCTCCCGGTACAAAATTTAGTTGTATACCAGTACCCCTGCCCCCCCCCGCCCCCATCCGCCCCAAGAGGAGTTTTTTTCTCTTTTTGGCAAAATCTGTCTTTGGATCTCTATCTTCGTTTCGATTGGAGAATCCGTATTTTGACAAAGAAAGTCTAGATCTAGCGTTCTGGAATGACAAACGAAGACGGTATATGACCTAGGAAGCATATAGAAGAATATTGCTCGCACTTTTGGAGGCGCGAGCTTGCCACGTCCACGTCCCGCCGTATAGTGATGCCAAAACTCGACAAAACACCCTTTATTCTGGTTTATTAAATTTTTAATATTAAGTTTATTTATCTATTATTTTACATCTTTGAACGATTTTTTTCAAGAAGGCTTGGAGCCACCTCAGTCGGATTCAATTTTCTAATAAATAGATGGCTTTGAAACCTTTAGATCGAGGGAAAGGAATAAAAGAGAGGAGTGGTATGACTGTAGAATTAAGACTTTTATGTCCTGCGCCTACAGAAGAGAGATATGCAGTAAGCAATATTTATCCGACCACTTGACCGGCGCCAGCCGCAAAATTATTTTAAGCAAAGGATATTCTTAGTGCATATTTCCTTATACACTGCCCATATCTATATGGGTAGAAATATTAGCTTTCCTGCCTGACCACCCTTGGTGACAAAAATCTATAGCTCGTAGGGAGACGACGAGTATTCCGATCGTTTTCATAAGGGAGGCCTCCTCCGGGTTCTTTTGCTTCAATTGAAGAGTAAAACAGTTACTACAAACTTTATTTAGTTACAGTGGAAATGTTTACTTTCGTTCTTAAAAATTAGACTAAATATGTACATCAAGTGTTATTCAACAAATAACTGCATAATTTACAATTTTGAATTCAACTAACTAATTAATTGAAGCCTACAGAGAACCTGGACAAAGATGAAATTATAACTACTGCACAATCGCACATAACTGTAGTACACTTCATATTTCAGTATTCTTCATTGTATATGAAGCTATGTGAGAAGCCCGTTTAATGATTGCTTTACATATCAGATATTTTGCTATCCGGCTAATGTGTGAGTTACCTGTATTAGGTATACAGTTTAACCTGAAATGCAAAATATGTTTGTTCTGCTCCTGGGAAGTTTCCAGTGACTCTGCATTTAGCTCTCTTAGTTTCGCCTGATCATCTACCGACCATACTTTTAGACTACTGTAGTGCCAAGTAAAAACAATTTCTTTTCCCAGAAAAGATAACGACGAATTAGCCTAATGAACTTTATTAAAGATAAAATCAAATTAGACACCCCTATTTAGAACTGAATTCCACCCCCATTGCTACCAATTAAAACCAGCTCATTAGCAAATATCTACTGGCACACGAGCAATTTGCTTCCAGAAAAAATTGATCAAGTTTCTGTTTTGTTCTTGCTTTCTGTCTTTTATAAATAAGGTAGACTATATCTTAAATGCTGTAAACGTGTGGGTGTAAACACGGAGTCAAGAGCATTATGACCTCTAGACATCATTTCCTCTCCTGAATTGACGTAACAGACAGCTCTCGGAAGAGCAGTTTTTGCCGCGTTGACGTCAAAGCAATAAAAAATGTTGAGGCTTTCCTATCATCGGTTTAATAAAGTGCTCTTTTGCTTCTTATTCTTAAAAATGTTCGAAGTAGCCACTTGCAACCAGGTGCTTTCTGTTACCATTCCGTAGTAGATTATAAATAAGACTATTAACAAATTTACAAAATATATTGTATTATGAATACTTTTATCAGTAAGACCAAAGCGTTGAGGATGCCTCGGGCTGATCACTAATTTCCACATTCCATCATCGAAAAACTTGATATGTTCACACTTAATCTCGTACCCAGATCTCCCACGGTCACTTTTCAATGTAAAACAGAGTGAGATCTGGGTACGAGATTAGTTCACACTATACCGGAAAGCTCTTGCGCCGGCACGAAAACCATACCGGAAATGGCTTCTGTTCACACATGGCAGAGAACGTAGTCTGCTACACAGCCGTTTTAGTGTACACTAAAACGGCTGTGTAGCAGACTACAGAGCCGACGGTGATGACGGCGCGGTTTCTTCAACGAAACGAAGCGAAGCTGTGCCGCGCCGATCTGTAAATTTCGTGTCTGCACGAAAAGCTATCCGTTCCCCTCGTGAATAAATCAGGGGCACCCAACGTCAATTTTTGGAAAATATCTGTTCGGTAGACGATTTGGGATCTAGACTTTTCGGAACATTTGTTATAAAATTTATTGCTTGTCTGTCTCTCCTACGATTTTCGAACATCCAAAAAATGGTATAATTGCCCATTTTTAACGGATTTTCAACCTTTGAAAGGTCACCTAGAATTTTCGGGAGCCTTTTTATGCTAAAATTTTCGAAAAGGTAAGTTTTGATCCCTATAATTTTCGGATCACAAGACTCTCAGCTAGGAAATCCGAACAGATGAAAAATTTTTAGCGGATAAAAATATGCCTATATCTACCGTTTAAATACTAAAATACGTTAAACAATGCTGTGTTTAAGTGGTTTTGAACTATATTCTCGTTGGGTGCCCCTGAATAAATAATAAGTCGATCCCAATACAAGTTAGCGAGCCATCCATGAAGACTGTTACCCCTATATGACACGATTGTTTGACACAGTGCCAGCCATAAAGTCGTTAGGCCACAATAAATGTTCCACACAGTGTGGTCAACTTTTATGGGCGCTATAAATCTGTCGTTCTTTCCTTCGGTGACAGTGGTACAGTGACGCTAAGGTTATCTGGATCCAGCTTCCTGTCCTCTAAGGACTCTGTAGATTCCGATTCCACCGCCACCTCTAAATCTGCAAGATTCAGCACAAATTTCATTCATTAGAGCATGTACCCATACGTTTATATACCCATGTGTGAATAATGCATTCATTCACACATTATGGTTTCATTCAGTCACTCACTTCTTCCATCTATCCATCCATTCGTTCATTTATCCATCCATTCATCCAATGTAATAATGCTTTAAACCATGCATGCAAACATGTACGTGATTATTCATTCATTTTTTCATTCATTCATTCCTTCCTTCCTTCCTTCCTTCCTTCCTTCCTTCCTTCCTTCCTTCCTTCCTTCCTTCCTTCCTTCCTTCCTTCCTTCCTTCCTTCCTTCCTTCATTCATTCATCCATCCATCCATTCTTTCATCCGTCCATTCATCCATCCATCCATTCATCCATCCATTCATCCATCCATTCATTCATCCATCCATTCATTCATCCATCCATCCATTCATCCATCCATTCATTCATCCGTCCATTCATTCATTCATTCATTCATTCATTCATTCATTCATTCATTCATTCATCCGTCCATTCATTCATTCATCCACCATCCATCCACTCGTTCGTTCGTTTGTTCGTTCGTTCATTCATCAATTGATTGATTCATCCTTCCTTTCTTCCTTCTATTCACGTGTTACAACAGATCACCGGCTGCTTCTTATAGGTCAATTGCCAAAGAAATCTTAGTACTGTTGTTACGGTAAATTAAGTAAAAATCGCTAAACATTTTAAAGAAGGGAAATACGTCTCAAAGGAGGCATGAGCGATTGCAAAAGATACTTACATGGTGTAGATACATCCTCGTCAGCAGTCTCGCTCGACTCTGATCTATCAAGAGGAGAATGGGCGGAGTTGCTTCGGATTCCTTTTTGTACCCAGTGCACCAGAGCGCAAACAAGAATTATAATCACTGCTGCTTGACCAATCAAAAGTGTAATGTACATGCGCTTCTTAGATTCAACTGTAGGGATAGGCACACAAAAGTTAGTTAATTTCTAATATGGCTAAGCCCTAAAAAAACGTCTATTTAATCTGTCGTATTAAGTCTTTTGGCGATCATCTGCGACTCCAGAAAACTTCATGCATTTGTGGCAAAGTGATGCCTTGTTCGCAAGGTTTTAACTTATAACGTGGTCGCCACGATAATACGAGAAAAATGTGCTTCTCGAGGATATATTTCAACATTTATAGGATGTCATCTAGATCATTTACCTCCTTCGCAATTGAAATTGAGCTTAAAAAAAAAGAAATTAGTTAGGGCCTCATATAAGGAAAAGGCACAGGTTCTTCTCTGTATGCGTGCGCTTACCTTCTGGTCCCGTACCGCTGGCCTGCACGTTTACACAATTGCATTGAACATCAATTCCCATGTTCATTTCAAGGCAACTGTTGACTGCACTGTCCTGGCACCTACAGCCACATATTTCATTGCTCCAAACCTGCGTATAAATCAGTAATGAAGCAAAATCAGTGATTCTTCGACAAGAACAACAAGATCATGTTTTTCTAGAGAAGATTCGCTTTTGAAGTTTCACAAGTGTACATAGCCAGGTACCTATGGCAGAGGGCATGACCTACTATACTCTACCCGCTAGAGAAAAATTGAAACCTGAAATTAGAACAACTTTAAACTGGATACGAGCCACTGAAATTGGAAAATGAATTGTGACGGTCAAATGTGACTTCAGCTAAGACCGCATCGGCGGTCGAGTATATTCACTGGTCTAAAAAGGTGAACGTAGATTGAAGAAAGAGAGCAATACCGAAAGTCGTGGGAGTACGCCATGTTGGATGACTCTTATTATATGCGCTACCTCTGTGCTCATCGGTATATAACAAAAGTTAAGGCTATTTATCCCGTAATCGTTATAACTTAGGAAATGACGTCGATTTCCAATGGAAAAAATGTCTTACCATTCTCAGCGGGCAGTGATCGGGTGCTCGATCACATTCGCATCTGCACCAGTGCTTGTTCCACCTGTAAAGAATAAAAACAAATGTACTTGAAGCACTGCTCATATTCAAGCATCAGGCTTACGGCAAACAGCAAACGGCAGAGATGGCAAATTATTAACGCGGCCATTTCTTCAACAACACAACAACAACAACACTTTATTTTCACTAGCTATCATGTTTTCCGTGCACGGACTAAATAGGAAGATCGAAGAGCCTATGCTCGCAGGGTATGCTTGCTGTTTCCGAATTAAAATTCTTAAACGTTTTTTTTTTCAAGTGTTTCACTGCGTGTAAGAGCTACGTTTTGATCATTGTAAGGTACATTAGCTTTTCAGCTACCCCCGGGAAATTTCACGTAAGTATGTTGAGGACCGTTAGCCCATCTCAGTGGCGCAGCGTGTAGCTTGTTTTTTGGATGACCCCAAATGGCTAGAACAAAGCAAGGAGGCGTATGAATTGGTTCTAAAAAGGTCAACTTTCTTGGACTTTCGTTCATCGCATAGATTTCTACTTTTACTATGGCTCCAAAGTCTGTCCAGGCGATCAATAATCGAAGCCTGAGGGGAAGGGACTTTGGAAGCTACCGCTGTGATTTCAACGTACCTGAACCGTTCCTTGCAAGCATGCTCTTTCGGTGGCTCATCCGGGTACATGCATTGGCAAGAGCATGATTCCTCATCCCAGTTTTCCAGGACAAGATTACACATTTCAGGGCTAGGCACACACTCGTCTGTGCAGCTCGTGTGGTTTTTAACCAAAAGATTCGTTCGCTTATAATTTTTTGCTGGTTCATATACTGGAATGTTCAATTCTTGGAAACCACTGGGCACACAGCGACGCACATTAGGACTAAGTGCACCTTTAGAGCCCATGCAGCGGTGAAGCTTGACATAAAATGGATAGTACGCATGATTTGACGGATCCAAGGCAACCACTGTCTCATGAGGTTTACCGCACAAAACTGGGGGAGGTACTGAAGAAAATGTAAAAAAATAAATCATGGTAAGTATTCCATTGATATTCTTGGTTTGCAACCAAGTTACAAAGCAGCCATGAAAAAAGAGTTAATTTCCCAGTGGAGGGAAAAGCTTTTGTTCTTTCATCCTACATGGCCACCGTGAAGTCAACCGCCAACCAGTAATTTTCGCTGCGTTTATAACGTAATCTTTATTCTTATCATCATCGTCATTATCAACATCATCATCATCACCCCCACCACCACCACCACCACCATCAACATCATTATCGTCGTCGTCGTCGTGATTGTCATCGTCATCAACGTTATTACAGCATTTATAGAAAGCCAGAATATCAAGCTTAGGTTACAGCTGTAGGATTCTTTGATAACAGGCCCGCAAGTTATTTATCTTAGCCTTGTTAATTAAATGCTTGCTGATTTGTAACAAATCTCAGCTGACAGAGGAAGAAACCTAATAATGCACCCAATATTCCCTGCACCTTGATTAGCTTATACACACAGAGTTGATTTTCTTATGCATTTTTCACTACTAAGACTACACGTAACTAACCTTTGCTGGCAGCGATATCAATCAAATCCAACAGCTCTAGCAGAATCAGAAAAGTTGAACAAATCAAAGCCTTGTTCGTCATCCTCCCTTTTCCTTTACTTCAGGCGTAACTGAAGTGAGAAAAAAAAAATCCCTTTAAGTATATTGAAACATTCTGTTAAAACGAAAAAGAGGCGAATATGACCTGCAGCATTATTATAAATAAATATGCTCACGATCCTTAGTTATTACTAGCCCTCCTGGATGAAATGTTAGTTCCGCGCTTCAATAATGCGCTCAGCTTAGCGCTACAAAGTACTAAAGATGAGGTGCTAACGTGATTCACTACATCTCCTTTTGCACAAGGCTAGGGAATCTATCGCGACATACCCGTAATTGGTTTAGACTGAACTCAACCATATACGAGTCCCGAACTTGATCAAGTTACTTGGAAAGGGGTTTGTATATCACTGAACCAAAGTATAAGTCTAGAGTTGACGTTCAAACAGATCAGCAAAACATAAAAAAGGATCTGGATCAGTAAAAAGGACAAAGATTTAACAGCAAACTGATCCCTATGGTGAAGAGAGGATTTAAAGCCAAACTAAAACGCAAGATTCTTTTATATTATTAGTGCCCGATATCTCCATATAACTTCGTCGGGGATAAAATAAAATACATGGGTTGGGCTTCCTGTTTTAACAACATCCCGGAAAAAATCACCGCCTAAAACAATATATTCAAGTAGTTTTTTGCGAAATGTTTTCTTTTATAGAGTATCTTTGGTTTCCAATTCTAAAAAGCTCAAGAATTCTGGGCGGTTTTGATATCTTTTGTAAACCATTTCCTGCGTTGAGTAGCGCCTTGTTAGCGATTCCAAAAAGAATAATACTGTACGTGGTTTCAGAGTCCTCAACTTGGAGACTTTAAGGCACATGTTCACAAACTAAGACAGATAAATTTGGTTAAATTTTTGCTTAAGCATTATTTAATGAGCCTTGAACGCGTAATAAAGAATTTCTGACTCATCCAACTTTCAGCCGACTGCAAGTCAAAGCAAAGGTTCACCGTTGTGAAATAGAGCTGCACAAAAAAATCAATTATTCTAACGTCGCTCGCTGTCATCATCATCGCATAGATTAATGAATTGATTTTAAAGTAGATTATTTTTTATCAAGACTGACAAGCATCTTTCTGCCATCTCTTGTTATCCTTGGCAGTACACGGGAATGAAGACGGCTGTATGATCATCTTTGAGGATGAACACTGAGCATGTTTTCAAGTCCGGCTTAGTCCCTACGACAGTCCTACGAATCCCCGCCGTCACGATCTGCTTGTCATATCCAACAATCTCTTGCACAATAGCAAAACTCAGTAAATGGTTCATTGCTGCTGGAAAACGCACTTTTTAAATTTCTAAAGTCTGTACTGAGTGACTTGCCGTAAGTGGGAATCGTTGGTTTGTGGAATAATTGCGGTAGATTTAAAACCTTTTCATAATGTTTGGGAATATGAGCAGGGCATTCATTATCGTGTGCCGTAAAATACATACCGTCTATATATGACCTCTACCGGCACCGTTTCTCAATTCTGAGGCAGTTTCGTCTGAAGAGATAATGTAAGGCGATGTCCTTTCTTATCTGACTCCTCCGATTACACGCTACTACAACTGTACTACACCGCTTGTTAAAGGAAAGTGGCATCGACAAAAAGAGTGATTATGAATGACACTTCTAATCTGTGTCTTTCTTTTGGCGGCGTAAAATCATTCAACTAGTCCGTGAAATTTGCATTTAAAGAAGAGCATCAATACAACATCCGATATGCATCATAAAAGACAAATGACTACGATCACAGCTTATAGTCTATAGTGGAGGTTACGCATGTGTCCGGCGTAGACTTAGTGAGTCTAAACGGTTATTATCGCGTAACATACCAAACTTAGGAGAAAATCTGCCTTACTCACCTTTATAATTCAGCGCTTAGGTAGTTTGAGAATTTCAGTAACAGGTTCTCTTTGAGTTGTAAGCCAGAATGTAAGCTTTGTTGCATGCTAAGCTGCGTTTTAGCTTATTTCATGATTATTGCTTCCGGCCCGCGATGACGTCAATGGAGACTGGATGCAAGCGCGTAAGCGTGACAGGAAGATTTGTAATACACTAGTACCAAGAGAGAATGGCTTGGATTGTATATAAACATCCACGATATACACTAGATATTAGAGATAACATCAATATCACATTTGAGATTAATTTTGAGCTAGTTCCTCAGTGACATATTATGCAGCAGCTTTACTACTCGTATCAGTAGAGTTTCTGCGTTTCTGTATCCTGTGGCTTCAATCAGCAGAGTGAAAGAAACCCTTACGCTCAAACGGATACATATCTCCCATACTTTAAAAGAACTCAGTTGTTATTCTTAGGAGTTACCCCCCCCCCCCCCCCCCGCGGGTTTAGTAACCTTCCGAATCGTATATAAAAGCTTTATACTGCAATGTAAAGTTTAAAGGGTTTGGGAAATATAATTAGTCTCAGCAAAGGATGCATAGGCAGGTAACACCCGAAAAAGTTTGTTAATTCCACGTTTTGTCGTATTTACAATAAAAAAAAGAAAGAGACAGAAAGAGAACGGAAATGCGTTAGTTTTTTATCACTTTAAGACAATTTAAGGCTTCACGGGAGACTAGATGGAACCTTCCTTTTGCCGAGCCGGAAAAAAGGTATAGCTAAATCCAGACAAAAGAAAGCCATAACAGGTAAAAAGTCTGTAAAGGTATAGCGTCTTTTTTTTACATCGGTAGCTTAAAATAACTTTCAACTCGCACTGCTGGCACGGCCTAAGGCCGACGGTGCACTCGGCATTTTACCCCCCCCCCCCCTCCCCTCTTCCCTCCATCCGTACTCCTTTATATGGGTATTGAAATCTACTTAGAGTAAAACGGAATGGAAAGAAGTCGAAACAAGGATTTGAGGTCACACCTGGGAATCAAAGTCGTGTCCTCTCGCACAGAAGGCCCGCCCAGAAACCAACTGTGACAAACTTGATATCCGCCCGGCATTCCACCAGTTTCAGACCCAAAGTACTTCGTGGCCTTCATTAGCGGCTGTCGATGGCAATGAAGTTTTTTATTAGTTTCTATTTTCATATTGTGAACATATTCAGCGTGGTGTCAGGGGCGTGCCGTTGTCGAAACATCTAAGATGGACTGAGGTTTGAATAGACTTGCCACAAGCCTACCTCATAAGTTTCAGAGTGGTGAAACGACAAGGAAGTGAGCTGTTTAGTCTATTTGAACGGCGTCCAAGGCGGACAAAACAAAACAAATTAATGCCACCCATCAGGCTTTAACAATATCCTGGCTTTGTTTCACTTGTCAAAGGTCCCAGAAATTAGTGAGAAGAGATAGTTCCGGAAGACAGTTCCTGCTTTTCTTAGAAAGGCGCCCGGGTCAGCCCTTGAAGAAATTGGCTTCCTGTGTTTGATAATTAGGAAAAGCATTGACGTCATAATCACAGCAAGAAGAGAACCAAATATTTAATGAAAAAATATATAACGATAAATATTTGTTAACTTTTTTTTAACCAAACACCGTGTGGATCCTGAAATGACACCTCATAAAGGTTTCTGTTCTTTTACCTAATAATGTCGTGAGTGTTTTATTCATGTATTTTCTACCGGAATTACGTTTCAGTGATAAAATTTATTTGCTTATATAAATAGATCACGTAGATCATTTTGCTCTTTAAGAACTCTAAAACATTCCATGCTGATTTCATGCCGAGTTTGGTTTCCTTATCTTATGAAATAAGCTAAGAAATTTTAATCACTGAATTGTGATTCCGGTTTTATTAGGCAATGAAAAAGAAATCTTTATGGAGCATATTAGAATAATTTCAATACGGTCTGAACGTAGCCTGCGCCACAGACGAAACTGTGAATAGACACGAATAGATTGGGAAACGAGCGGATGCTTTGGTTGGAAAAGACCCGGGGCATGTACTGAACCTGCGTGGATTCTCGCGCGTGCCATTTTCCCTTCCCTTTCGCGGAACCGCCTGCCACGTTGGTTTACGTAGGCAAGTTTGTGAACGTGCCAGCCTCCCCTGATAAATGTTGGCTTTTTACAGCACAAGGGTCTAATGAAAGAAGCCAGCCCTCTAGAAAAAGTTTCTTTAACAACAGCCTGTCCTTTGTAGACACTTTTGAGATACCGTAACTGCATCCAATTATACTGGGCCTATACAACTTCGTAAGGGGTTATAAACTAGGCAGCTTATATTCGGGGAGGGGGAGGGAAGGGGGAGGGGGTGGCGTTGTAACCGGACAAAAAAAAAAGTGTTTCAAAACAAGCTACATAATAGTGCTGATCAAACTCCTTTTTGAAGTTCATCGCTTTTTTAAGCTTCAAAACGTCGGGGGCGGGGGAGGAGGGCGCTTATTACTGGATGTATTTTTCTGTTTACAGGTAGATGGGCCCATATATAAATGGGAGCGGGGAGGGGGCTTATAATCGGAAATTTACGGTACACCGTAAGTTAGCATAGTCTCCACGCAGCCACTGTTTGACTGGTTGCGTTGCTGTTTCTCCTGGTCGAGCTACAAAAAACCCAGTGACGATCTGACCGAGTGGTCAGCGTTTCGGACTAGTTATCCAACGACCCCGGGTTTAAGACCCCAGTCCGTAACCACTAGCTGGATTTGTTGTTGGTTGTCCTGTGTTCCTCAGCCATGCTGGTAATTAGCTTCCTTATTTCCTACCACGTGGTACCCGACTACTAGCTTGGATTCTTAACCTTGTTATGAATTATTTCTTTCGGCGAGTATTAATTATAATAATAATATAATAAGGAATAATAATAACAATGAATTATTATAATTATTATGATTATAATTATTCTGAACTAAGTTAAACGTACACAAAATTATCTTTTTTGTACAAACGGTTTTTAATTTAAATTTTAACTTTGTTTGTAATACAAAAGGCAAAGAAGCCTCCTTTGAATTATAAAACTCTTTATGTGACATATACAATCTTAAACTTGACATATTTGAGTAACATATGGAAACACGGTTTATATTCTCGGTCACAAAACAAAGACGAAAGGAAACGAATGAAAAACCCTGCGCTGTCCTGACTCCTTGTGGCTTCCTTTCTATGTCGAGTTATGCTCAGCATCTTGAAAGTAAAACGTAACTGTAAACATCTTGGCTACTTACAAAGTTTTCTTTTAAATATATTTGTATTCATTCAGAACTGAGAGGCCGGTGATTTCTTATGCTTTTTTTACATGTAAAGAAAATTGGGAAATGCACCAGGACTCTGATCTGTTTCTACTGTTATTGATCGTAGGGGGTTACTCCTTCTTACAGCTGTATGTATAGCTACAGAGGTATCTGCCGTGTTCAAGAGTACAGTTTTTGAGACCGGAATAGGGCATCAATTTAGAGGTTTGAAAAAGGATATTGGCGAATGGGAAAGGTCTCACACGAGTGTTCAGAAAACGATTAACAT